>NC_091225.1:17969189-18034189 GCF_040958095.1 Procambarus clarkii | reverse complement strand
CCTCTACCCCTATTCTGTAGCCACAGCAAGGACATGTTTTTCTACCTACCCCCTATCTGTAAACCCTCTTACCCATGCCTTCTCTTTGTCTCCTCCCCATTTCCCCTCGTCTTTAGCCCCTATTGCCTTCCCCCTCCTTCCAGGTGGCACTTGGTCCATAGAGGTGCCAGAAGGGTGCCACGTGGTCCCGAGACACCTGGGACCCTTACACCTGGTACTCACCTGTACAGACACACTCTTCACCTTTCATTACCTAGATTGGTCCTCACACGAACGTACACGAACGCCCTCACATACACAGGGGGAACACGAACAAGGGGACACAGGTGGAAACTAAGTACCCAAATGAGCCACAGATATATTAAAAATATTTTTTTTCAGTGTCAGAGTAGTTAACAGGTGGAATGCATTAGGCAGTGATGTGGTGGAGGCTGACTCCATACACAGTTTTAAGTGTAGATATGATAGAGCCCAGTAGGCTCAGGAATCTGTACACCAGTTGATTGACAGCTGAGAGGCGGGACCAAAGAGCCAGAGCTCAACCTCCGCAAGCTCAACTAGATGAATACATACACACATACAGGGAATATTTTTTTCATTTAATTATCAGGAGAAAACGCCATGCTATTAAAACTATATAGCACTGGAAAGGGGTCAGGATAAGGATTAGAGATGGGACGGGGCAATGAAATGGTGCCCAACCACCTGGACGGTCGGGGATTGAACGCCGACCTGCATGAACAACCTCAAGTCCTGCCCATCAACAGCTGTGAGTCCAGAAAGGCCCATAACTCTTATAGCTGTGACAACGAGGGCTGGTATCATTGCTGAGATTATAGACCACTGTTACGGTAATTATCGGATTATCTACAATCGCTGGGGAGATCCCAGCTCGCTATAATTATCGTAAGAGATATCGTAAGGCCAATTCTGGGAAATCACATCAGTGGAGTTGTTGAGAACTACCTTAAGGAAAGGTGGGGAATTGAGCACAAGTGGGTAAGGGAAGAGGAAAGTGGGGTAGGAAAAGAGTACAAGGGAAGTGGGTATGTGATGGGGAGGAATGGGGAATAATAGGGTAGTGGGTAAGGGACAATAAAGGTGGAATAGGGAAGGGGAGATAAGTGTTATGATGGAGAGGTGAGCAAAATGGTGGAAGGGAAGGGGGGTATGAGCAACAGTGGGTAAAGGAAAAGAAGATAGGTAGTGGAAAAGGAAATGGGGGGGGGTAAGGGGAGCGAAAGAGGGCAAAATAGGGTGCATGGGGAGGAGACAAGCTGGTAGGTAGGTAAGCAAGGCAAGAGTAGTGATTGGGTAGGGGAAAAGATAGGTTTTAGATGAGAATGGAGTTTTAGATGAGAATGAGAATTTTAGAATGAGAGAGAGAGAGAGAGAGAGAGAGAGAGAGAGAGAGAGAGAGAGAGAGAGAGAGAGAGAGAGAGAGAGAGAGAGAGAGAGAGAGAGAGAGAGAGAGGATGAAGAGAGAGGGAGACAATGTTTGATGGATAGTAATAGAACCAAACAAACGGAAAAGGTGGTTAGAGAAAAGAGAATAGATGCGAATAGTGTGAAAGTGTGGACACAGGCGATAGTGAAGAGGGAAGAATAATTATAGTGTGGAATAGTGTAAAGAGAAAGAGAGCATAGAGTCGGAAAGGAACCATTGTACTCCTATCTGGCTATAACGATCACCGTAAAGATAAACAAACCATTGTTTACGATAAGCATCCCACTCTAACTGCCTCGTCACACGTAATTCCGCCAACGATGTACTCCAGCCAATGGGGAGGCTGGAGGGAGGCAGGTGCTGGCAGCCTTCTGGTGGAGTTATGGCTTCTTATCTACTGTAGACGGAGGTAATAGGTGCTATGGAGGTGTGTTAGGTACTCACCTAGTGTACTCACCTTGTGTACTCACCTTGTACTCACCTGGGTGTGCTTGGGTGGGGGGGGGAGGGGTTTCGGCTCTTTGGTCCTGCCTATCAACTGTCAGTCGTGGACAGGTTTCCTGAGGTTATTGAGCTCTTAGAGTGTTTGTAGTGTGTGTGTGTGTGTGTGTGTGTACTCACCTTGTTGTGTTTGCGGGGGTTGAGCTCTGGCTCTTTGGTGTGTGTGTGTGTGTGTGTGTGTGTGTGTGTGTGTGTGTCTTAGTGTTTATGATTGGGAGTCCCACACAATCCCACTCTGTGATTGGGATTGTAACATAATCCCAATCACAGAGTGGGATCGTACAAAATTGGATTATACATATTCCTGCACCTCCTTCCAATTAGTGTTTATGATTGGGATTCCCACACTATCCCACTCTGTAACTGGGATTGTAACATAACCCCAATCCCAGAGTGGGATCGTACAAAATTATACATATTCCTGCGACTGAGGTAAATCACCTCTAAATGGGATCATATCATCGTGCTATGAAGCTTCCAATCACGAGATCTCGGACCCATAATCCTTTCAGGTTCCTTAGTCATCACAAGATTGGTTTGGTTCGCCATTGTGCAAACTCAGCCGAATATCAAAGTGTTTTATACCCCTTAAGACCATTCACCTGGGTGTGTGTGAGGCCTGTGTTTGCTTTACTACCTGGTGAGGGAGAGAGGGAGAGAGGGAGAGAGATTGGGAGGGAAGGAAGGAGGGAGGAATAAGGGAGAAGGAGATGGGAAGGGAGGAATTGAAAAGGGAAGAATGAGGGTGTGCGATTTTAGGTGTTCAGTATCTCTGTCTCTCTGTCTGTCTGTCTGTCTGTCTGTCTCTCTCTCTCTCTCTCTCTCTCTCTCTCTCTCTCTCTCTCTCTCTCTCTCTCTCTCTGTCTGTCTGTCTGTCTGTCTCTCTCTCTCTCTCTCTCTCTCTCTCTCTCTCTCTCTCTCTCTCTCTCTCTCTCTCTCTCTCTCTCTCTCTCTCTCTCTCTCTCTCTCTCTCTCCAGACTCCAGCTTGACGGTTATCTTGGTTTCACGTATATCTACATGTTGGGCAAACGTGCTCCAAATATGAGTCAGTCTGGGAATGAATGATCGCTGATGGAGCGAAGTTCTTGAGAAAGACAAAATCAGCATGAGACTGTTGTTGGCTGAGCGCCTTGTGTTGTGCGTACCAGCTTCTAGTTCCCCATGTAGTGGGGCAACTACCCCCTTCCCCTTTCTCATCCCAAAAATGGGAAGCTTTGAAAATATTTGGTTTATACATAGCTGGAAATCCGTCCTTTCTGTGGTGTTGAAGACTGATGTGCTGAACAGTTATCAGAAGGGTTAAGATTAGAAATGATTGTTCTTGGAAGGTTATACACCATGTCCAGAATTTTAATACGAGAGAGGAGTTCAGGCCATGCAAGGGAATGTTGCATAATCAATATGGGAGCGAAGTTGAGTCTCATATATATATATATAGTTTTGCAACCGCAGCTGTTGAGAAAGTATAAAATTTGCCTTAGTACGATAGGTTTCTTTGGTGCTTTGCTTTATATGTCAGACATGTTACTTTTTTATATTTATTTAAGAGTCAGACTTCATTCCCATGATGTTTTTCCATAGAATTTTTTCCCACTCAGTTGAATACCTGTCTTACAATATTATGCTCGTTAAGCATCTTAAATGTCTGTGATTTGTCTGCTGTAAATGTAACTTGGTATCGCCTCCTACAGGTAGCTATTGCTGCAAGGTTGTGATTAATGACCCTCGTAGCAGTTGGTATTTTTTCCTTACCATGTATAAAGCTTCGAGTCATCAACTCAGGTTGAACTTAGGGGTGAGTTGTTGATCGTCGAGGTAGATATTCCTCAACAAAAGGCTTTGTTCACTAAACTGCAGTATGTTAAAAGCAGTTAAGTTGTTAACATATTCTGCTCCACTGAGGACTTGGCTTAGAGGTCGTTCGTGTAGGTCGTCTTTTATTTGCAGTAAACTAGAGTTTGAAATATCAAGTGTTCGAAAATTTTTATTATTATTATTAGATTCTTATTTATTTTAAGATTATTTATTATTATTATAATTATTATTTTCTGGTTGTTGTTGTTGTTAAAGATTCGCTACTTGGAACAAACAGTTCCAAGTAGCACGGGCTATGGTGAGCCCGTAGGTACTTATAATTTTCTGGTATTGAAAGCCCCATACCTTAGCAGATCAATGGAACCTGGGATTTCCATTGTGGCTACACAGCTTATTGTGAAATTCTCCAGTCTGATGCCACTTAGTGAAGTGGTTAAGCAAGTGGTTAGTAGCAGAACGACTCTCTCTCTCTCTCTCTCTCTCTCTCTCTCTCTCTCTCTCTCTCTCTCTCTCTCTCTCTCTCTCTCTCTCTCTCTCTCTCTCTCTCTCTCTCTCTCTCTCTCTCTCTCTCTCTCTCTCTCACCCTATGGCCACACCCTTCTCCCTCCCTCACCCAGGTTCGAACCCTCTATCATTTTGCTCTGCTTCGTCTTCAGGATGAGACAAATATCCCATTAATGAGAGAGATTGGATCCAGAACGTACTAATAGCCTTGCCTGGGAGCTCCTGTGTAATCCCAGTCAGGGAGCTAACTTTATAATAATGTGGGCAGATAGCTCAGAGATTTACACTCCCTCAAGGATTTACATTGTGTAAATCTCACTTTTTAGGGGGGGGGGGATTTGCATTAACTGCGGTATATATATATATATATATATATATATATATATATATATATATATATATATATATATATATATATATATATATATATATATGTGTGTGTGTGTGTGTGTGTGTGTGTGTGTGTGTGTGTGTGTGTGTGTGTGTGTGTGTGTGTGTGTGTGTGTGTGTGTGTGTGTGTAAGTGAGGGAGAAGGGCAGAAAGTAGAGAAGCAGGAAGTGAAGCAGGAGGAAGTAGAGTGAAGGAGTATCAGCAGTAAATGGAGGAGGAGTAATATGAGAAAGAGAAGGGGGTGGAAAAGACAGGAAAAGAGTGTCTTTACCTCGTGACTGAGAGACACTGAAGAAAATTAGAATTCTTGCAGACGAAAGTGCGTGCGTACAAAGTGCGTGCGTGTGTGTGTGTGTGTGTGCGTGTGTGTGTGTGTGTGTGTGTGTGTGTGTGTGTATTCACCTAGTTGTACTTGCGGGGGTTGAGCTCTGCTCTTTCGACCCGCCTCTCAACTGTCAATCAACTGTTTCTAACTACTATTACTACTACTATTTTGTTTTCACATCACACACACACACCCTAGGAAGCAGCCCGTGACAGCTGACTAACTCCCAGGTACCTATTTATTGCTAGGTAACAGGGCGTGTGCGTGTGTGTGTGTGTGTGTGTGTGTGTGTGTGTGTGTGTGTGTGTGTGTGTGTGTGTGTGTGTGCGTGTGTGTGTGTGTGTGTGTGTGTGTGTTTGTGTGTTTATATCTAGTAGAGTTTGCAGAAACGAGCTTCATACCCTGGGTCTGCATTTCCAACTGTTACTCATTTAATTCAGGGATTACCAGGGGTCAGACTCACGAAGCAGTTACGCAAACACTTACGAACTTGTACATCTTTTCTCAATCTTTGGCGGCTGTGTTTACAATTATTAAACAGTTAATGAGCTCCGAAGCACCAGGAGGCTGTTTATAACAATAACAACAGTTAATTGGCAAGTTTTCATGCTTGTAAACTGTTTAATAAATGTAACCAAAGCCGTCAAAGATTGAGGAAAGATGTACACGTTCGTAAGTACACGCATAACTGCTTCATGAATCTGGTTCCTGAGCACGAAGCTTCCTCTTATGTCTGCTTTCAAAAGTGATGATGGAGGTAGTGTCTGCTAGTTCTCCTTCAAGTTGGCTCCCCCTTGTTCCCTGTCTTTAGCACCAACGTGTTTCGTGTGAGAGTTCATCGCTTGTTCACTGGTTAATTGCCTCTAGTGTAGTTAAGGATTGTCGGTGATTAAGGTGTTACAGCATTTAATTATTAGGTAATTTGAACATTTACACTTTCGTGTAAAAGAAATTTGACATTGATTATGTATCACGGAACATAACAGTGTCTAAGACACATGATGGGATACAGTTAATGGGAATGGGGGTGACACATGGGCAGGTGTGTGTGGTTGGGTAATTAAACACCTCTAACAATGCAGCCTCGTTCTCTTGATTCGCAAAGAATACAACCTTTTAGCCTAACCAGAAAGGCACAACCCCTATCAACCCACCTAACCCATCGAGTCCGATGCATAGAAAACGTAGATATTTATGATCCGTTACTTCTCATAATAGGTTGCATTTGTAACGTTGGTGACCATGACCTTAACAACCCGACCTGTTTCAGTTGAAAGGGCAAGTTAATCAATAAAGTAACTATGGTCAAATTGCTATGAGGACTAGTTTTAGTGTCCTCGTTAAAAAGGTCGTCGTTGGAGCTGGTCTCTGGAGAACTACCTCGTTTGCCGTTAGTCGACAGTCGTTAAAGTCGTAGTTCGTCAAAGTAGACATCAATTGAGTAGATATTCCGTTAACATTAGTTGAGTCGTTAATAAAATGATCAATTGATCGTTGAAGTCGTTTTGACATCATGAGCCGTTACCAAAAGACACTTTAAGAGGAAATTTAAGAGTAACTTTGTCGAGTCTGAAATGCAATTCGCCAGCAAAGAGGCAATTGTAGTTTACCAAGATAGTTGGGTAACAAAATGGTCATTAAGTACTATCTAGAGTCTGGGTGAAGCAGCCGTCAAAGGGCCCAAGACATTAGCTAGTTCATGAGGATAGTGAACCATTGCTATATTGGTTGTTATAACTGGTTAGAAAGTGTTAAAACTTGTTCGAACGTTGTACCAACGTCGTAGTTTCGGTGTGTTTGGCGGGACAAACTCGCCATTGTGTTCATATTGGTTCAATCCGTCATCTCTAACAGTCAATTAGGGTTTCCTTACACCTTTTGGGTTCATTTTCAATGTCTAACTTGCATACAAGTTCTCTCTCGTTACGTAATTGTTCAATTGTGGCTTCTCCCAGGGAGTTCGATGAAGTATTTTGTATTTCGTGATTATATCTCCCTCTATTTCGCGTATAATCTAATGTCATTAGATTCAGCGCTTATGTCTAAATGATGAATTATAAAATGCAGTTAATAAAAGTTCATGGATCTGAAACAAGTCTGATTTCTGAACTGAGTTGACTGGAACACAAGGTAAGGTTGAAGAAAGTTGTATCATAACGCTAGACAAAGAAAAAATGCAGAGAACACATGATCGCGACATATATAATTCTTTTGAGGCATTAACTGATTACACCCATACACACCTCGCAAGATAAGGAACAGTAAAACAGAAGTTCAATGTTCGAAAGTTGAGCCAATGAGATACAAGAAACACTTCTGTAGAACATGAACAGTGAGTCTGTAGAATGAACATAGTTAAACAGGAAAATGAACAAAGAGAAATAGGAAAATTATCTTACAAAGGCAGGTGCATTAAGTTAGACATTAGGGCAGAGGAACCTCTGAAACTACACGACTCACAGGTCAAAAATCGGGGCCCACGAGCTGAAACTCGGCCCTTCCAAGGATAGGTGAAGTGGCTAGGAACACGCACCATCAGCATCACTATCTCCAGCTTCACCCACATCAAGGACAGCTTCACCTTTAAGACCTCTACCACACACATGAGTTGCAACAACCAACACACTCATCACCTCTGCAAGCACATCAATCTGTCACCTTTGCAACCATGACAACCACATCAACTTGCCACCTGTGCAACCATAGCAACCACATCAACTTGCCACCTGTGCAACCACATCAATCTGCCACCTCTGCAAACACATCAATCTGCCACCTCTGCAACCATGACAACCACATCAATCTACCACCTCTGCAAGCACATCAATCTACCACCTCTGCAACCATGACAACCACATCAATCACCACATCTCTTCATCTCTAACCACCACCTAACAACAAAAAATAATAACATCCTTCAAATTCAAGTCAATTACAACACTTTTACCAGAGTCCCCAACTACTTCAACCACCACAATCACCACCTCCACCACCACTACAACCACTACCACCACCACAACAATCACTATCTCCGCCTCTGCCCTATCCTCCCCACATCCCACAGAGAAATATCAATAAAGTGTAGAAGATTATAATTAAGAGAGCAAGGGAGGTCCGCCATACAGACATTGTTCAACCCAACTTGTTTAAACTTGTTTCAGGAAGTTTGTTTACATGACCTGCTGGTAGTTGGAGGAGGGAGGGGGGGTCGTTGGAGGGGGAATAGGGGGGGGTGGAGGGAGGGATAGATCAAGGGATGGGAAGGTGAAGGGTAGATGGAGGAGGAGGTAGTTGATGAATGGAACGAGATGTCATCTCTGATTACTATCTATAAGATAGGAAGAAAGATAGAAATGGATAAATGGCAAGATAGAAAGGTGGTTTAATTATAGGATATCTTCCTTCTTTCTTTACCATCTACTTTTTACTTTTATTTCCCCTCTTTTCCTTCCTCTTCCTCTTTTCTGTTTACACCTCTATCATGTATTTTCCTACCCCTCCAGTTTCTCTCATTTTCCTCATCATTTCTCTACTGTTCTCCAGCCTCTCTACCCATCCTCCCGCTCTCACTCCACACCTCCACTCTCCAGGAATTAAAGTTTTTGAAGTGGAAATTCTCTAAGTTTTGCAGGTAAGAATGTATTATGCTGATGCTCAGCTGGAATTTATGCATTAAGAAAGATTAACACGCAAGTAAATGAGAGTTTAATTATAATAATTTAAATTCTGAAAAATATATATATATATACACACAGACACACACAGTACATAGTACAGAGGGAACCGGATGTGCATGAGTCCTTCTCCCTCTCTCTTCTCACCTCTCCCTCTCTTCATTTCCCCATCTTTCTACCACTTCTCTCCTCCACACGTAAACAAAACTATCCTAATTTCACAAATGATTCACATTTAATTCAACATAATTAAACAAGAAGTAGTCCCTGTCGTTTGATTGGATATTAATTGAGAGATCTGTTGGTATTTGAGTGATAAACTGGGAGTTTGAATAACTGTTAAAGCCACTGATTATGTGACTGATATGCTGCCTGAATGATTGATTGAGTTGACAGATTGTATGTTTGATTGGTAAGTTGAATCTTTCACTAGCTGATTTATTGATTGAATAATTACTAATTGATTGGTTCCGTGACTGATTTATTAAACTGACATTTGGATAATCATCTGACTAATTGGAATGCTCAACTGACTGATCGGAATGCTCAACTGACTGATACGGATCCTCAACTGACTGATCGGAATGCTCAACTGACTGATACGGATCCTCAACTGACTGATCGGAATGCTCAACTGACTGATACGGATCCTCAACTGACTGATCGGAATGCTCAACTGACTGATACGGATCCTCAACTGACTGATTGGAATGCTCAACTGACTGATACGGATCCTCAACTGACTGATCGGAATGCTCAACTGACTGATACGGATCCTCAACTGACTGATCGGAATGCTCAACTGACTGAGTGCATGACTGCTTGAATACTGACAGATTACTTAGTACCAACATTCCTCGCATAGATGTTGCATAAAGATAAAAGTAACTTCCTTAGTCAATAAAAGTAATAAAACGTAATAAAAGCATTTACTTAGTAAATTAGTATCTGATTCAAATACTCTAATCCAGTAGCGGAATTGAAAACCAACTGATCGTGAAGGAGTAGAAATTTATCTCTAATGTTGCTGTCAATAGCTTTCTTGCATTATTAGTAGAGTATTGGGTTTCAAGAACGCGAGATATAAGCTGATAGACACGGAAAAGCACAGACAGACAGACAGACAGGAGCACAGGCAGGAAAACATGCTGACGTATTCTGACAGACTGACATAGAGGCATACAGTCACCGAAACGCTAGAGAAACACTGACAGATATATATATATATATATATATATATATATATTATATATATATATATATATATATATATATATATATATATATATATATATATATATATATATATTATTCAGTCTGACATACAAAAGCCGAGTGTATGACGGCTGACTCGTCCCCTAAAATCTATAATATATAGAAAATCATTATTGCTATTTTGCCTTTTTTTCTCAGTATCTGCTTTAAACATAGCACTGGCAATGTTTACTTTTGTTTATATTCCTAAATATCGAAGAATATAATACAAATCTCTGTTAAAATGTTGTGGTTTAAGGTAATATGCAATTATAAACATGTATTTATAATCCCAATGTTGCTTTTTGAAGATAAATCATATTAGAGTGTTTTAATTCTGTTTGAAAAACGGGATCGTCTCTACATCTTTTAGAACATCTTTTCCTCATACATCACATGATGTATCTAAGAGAAAAATTTTGGATCAAGATGTTCCACTTCAAGATTTTCTCTTCGTTCATTAGAAATTAAAGTGCGTGTCCTCAAATCACTTTTTTGGTGTCTAAGTCTATGTATCGTGTTCATAAATCTGTTTGTAAATGGGCACCAAATAATTCCCTTAAGCTTTTCTTACCTTCATGGTCCGAAATCCACGTTATATGGGACTGAAATACACATGTTAGAGTCTCTAAATCCATCATAAACATTCCCTAAATCCTCTCTTCGTGTCCCGAATGCTTCTTTCACTGTGTTAAATGGATTCATAAACTACATTGTTGACCCAAAGTTATGTTTTTAAAAGCTGAATCAATATTTCGTTCTCCCTCTCTCTCTCTCTCTCTCTCTCTCTCTCTCTCTCTCTCTCTCTCTCTCTCTCTCTCTCTCTCTCTCTCCTCTCTCTCTCTCTCTCTCTCTCTCTGTCTTCCTAGTTCTCTTCCTCCTCAAATGGGATCTTCAGGAAATTGATGGGCGGGGCTCGGTAGGACCTATATAGAGCTTAGCCTCGACCCAGTCTCTGAGAGGGTGTTTCATGTGTTCCAGAGGCTTGTAACATATGAATTGATGCATATTGAGCCAGCTAGAGTGTGCTGGAGGTAGGTGGAGCCTGCTGAAATCTGCTGGAAAAACCCACTGGAACCAGTTGGAGCTGATTGGAACCCAATGGAGCCCACTGGAACCCATTGGAGCCCACTGGAGCCCACTGGAATCAGCTGGAGCTGATTGGAACCCACTGGAACCCAGTGGAGCTCACTGGTGCCCACTGGAACCCAGTGGAACCCACTGGAGCCCACTGGAGAGCCCACTGGAGAGCCCATCTGATACACCTTTCCTTCTGGCCATTATCTGAAGCTTGCAACGGGTCCTGTGAAAATTTTCTGATGGTAAATTATGTACGTGCTTGTTCCTGCTCCGGCCTGGGCTTTTGAATATATATATATATATATATATATATATATATATATATATATATATATATATATATATATATATATATATATATATATATATATATATATATATATATATGTGTGTGTAATTTGTGGTCGTTGTTGGAGCCTCGACCATTAAGGGAACGACGGTCCTGAAACACGACACATTCAGGTAAATTACTGTAGTCAACGGACATCTTTCTTGCTAGTCTCTTCCTTCTCATTTATATCCATTTGGTCCCTTTCTGTGTCTTCCCTCTTCTCATTATCTTCCCTCTTCTCATTATCTTGCCTATCTCTCGAAGTCCTTCTGTTATGAAACCATATTCCATCTTTCTCTCTTTCTCTCTCACCTCTCTCTCTCTCTCTCTCTCTCTCTCTCTCTCTCTCTCTCTCTCTCTCTCTCTCTCTCTCTCTCTCTCTCTCTCTCTCTCTCTCTCTCTCTCTCTCTTTCTATCACCACCGTATCCCTTTAATACATAATTCAACTACCTATCAATTTTCACATCACTTTCTCAATTAGACTTCAATCACTCGTCTCTTTAACACGTATTAAGATAGAAGACGCTCCGGCATTCAATCTCGTAAATTGACCCTTTAAATCCTCACAATCATTCTCCCAATCTATCCTGTCATTCATCCCTGTCTCTGAAATCCATCACATATTCACCTCCTGCTCCCTAATTCAGGTGATTTAACTTGTTCATTCAGTAATTCACTCATTACAGTGTAACGCAGTAATTCACTCGTTACACTGTGGTTATGTAAACACGTTATTATAAGCTTATGGAGATGTCAGGAGATGAACAAGGATGCTGATTCGTAGGGTAAATGTGGATGTAGTATATATATATATATATATATATATATATATATATATATATATATATATATATATATATATATATATACATATCTTATGGTGGAACTAATCCTCCAGCATTCTGGAGGATTAGCTCCACTACACTGCAGCATACTGGAGGATTAGCTCCACCACACTGCAGCATACTGGAGGATTAGCACCACCACACTCCAGCATACTGGAGGATTAGCTCCACCACACTCCAGCAACATGGAGGATTAGCACCACCACACTCCAGCAACATGGAGGATTAGCACCACCACACTCCAGCAACATGGAGGATTAGCTCCACCACACTCCAGCAACATGGAGGATTAGCACCACCACACTCCAGCAACATGGAGGATTAGCACCACCACACTCCAGCAACATGGAGGATTAGCACCACCACACTCCACCAACATGGAGGATTAGCTCCACCACACTCCAGCAACATGGAGGATTAGCACCACCACACTCCACCAACATGGAGGATTAGCACCACCACACTCCACCAACATGGAGGATTAGCTCCACCACACTCCAGCAACATGGAGGATTAGCACCATCACACTCCACCAACATGGAGGATTAGCTCCACCACACTCCACCAACATGGAGAACGACCTCAGCCTCACTCCAGCATCCAGAAATATTATTAACTCTCCACCTGCCTCCGAAGATGCTGAGGAGTGCATTCAGCGAACCAACACACACCAAAATGGTAACCAGACATCCCAGGAACGATGGCAGAAACCACTTTTTAACCTAAAACTGACCAATCGTCGAGGCTAACAAGCAATTTCAGCCGACGAGCCACACCACCCTAAAATGACTTGGCGTCAAAAATGACCTCGTGGGTAAATTGTGCCTCAGGCCAGTTGTGTAATGTGGTTAGAGAACTCTCATCTTCACTTCTGTAACTCCAGGTTACCAGGTCATGGATAGTAGGATAGATAGAGGGAGAAGTGGGAAGGAGAGAGAAAGGGACATGGAAGTGTGATGTGAGGGGAGAGGTAGTGTGGGATTATATATATATATGTTCTGTCTTGTGTTGAAAGTTTGCTCTATCTTGTGTTGAAAGTTTTGTTCACCTCATCCAAAACTGTTGTAACATGTCACCTCACCCAAATGCGGATATATAAGATGACAGCTGTTTAAATGATAACATAGTAGAACTCTGTTTAGTGTTTGCAGGATATAGTTTGTGTGTGTGTAAACTAAAGTCTTTGAAAATGTAATAAGTTATTACGAAACGCGTTCAAGCGTCGTGTCAGACTAAAAATAATAATTAATTTGAAGAATTCATTTTCAATTACCATCGACAGTAAAAAGAAACATAAGAAATATTGAGAAAATTCGTGTTAGAATTATTAATCTTACTTTTTCGGTCATATTTAAAAACATATGTTTACAAGAAAGACTCCTACCAATATATATATATTATATATATATATATATATATATATATATATATATATATATATATATATATATATATATATATATATATATATATATATATATATATATATATATACATATTATTATCATTTAAATATCTTCACACAGTGAGGCATTGTTTAATTGGAAATTGTGATTAAACAAATAAATTATTTCTTTTTGTTTTGCTGTGACTGAATGCAAGAACTATATTTTTGTTCACCACTTTCCTTGTTCATTAATTGCTTGCTAATTGTTTTGTTTTTATTTTTATTAATTTTTTTCTCTTGTTTATTTTGCGTTGGTTGTTAAAAACATTTATGAAAGGCTCACTCACTAATGTTGAATATATTTGAAAACTAGAATACAAGAATTTCTATTATTTTCCAACGTTGTAGAGAGGAGAGAGCGAAGAGAGAGAAGAGAGAAAGAGAGAACACATACTCACCAAGCATACAAACATACTTTGCCCCTATTCAGTATATTAAGCGTGTATACTCAAGTATTATCATACACACGTTAATTAAACAGCATCAATTAGCAGCAATTAACCGGATGGGTTATCAGGCTTGACTACTACTACCCCCCCCCTCCCCCCCTCCCCCCACTCCCTGGCTTCGGCTTCCAGTGCTGGTAATTCGACATCACGTCCTTGTGCGGGTTCGTATTCATTTACATGGCCATAGCTGTACTCATCTGCGCTTTCAATCGAGCGACGTCCTCATTTACATTTACAAGGGCGACGATTTACACGTACAAGTGGGAAGATTTAAGTAAATACCTTGTTGCTTGTTGACTTACACTTATGAGGTTGTATCTCACTCACACACACACACTTACACACACACTTACACACACACACACACACATATATATATATATATATATATATATATATATATATATATATATATATATATATATATATATATATATATATATATATATATATAAAGGTAAGATTAATAATTCTAACGCGAATCTTCTCAATATTTCTTACGTTTTTCTTCACTATGGAAGGTAATTGAAAAAATTAACTCTCCAAAATTATTTTTTTACATTTTTATCCATACATCATACTTATATTCGTAAAACGAATATAAGTAGAATGTATGTAAGGTGAAAACAAGTCTTTGAGAATGTAAGAAGCCCTTACGAAACGCTTTTAGGCATCAGACCGAAAATAAAAATGTAAAAAATTAATTTTGGAGAGTTAATTTTTCAATTACCCTCAACAGTGAAGAAAAACTTAAGAAATATTGAGAAAATTCGTGTTATAATTATTAATCATACCCTTTCGGTCCATATTCAAACAACATACGTCTACACGAAAAGCCTGCTACCAAAATACTAAATAAAAAATACAAAATGATAATTGTCATTTCAAAACCATTACATTAAAAGGCAAAGGAAAGCACGGAATAATCCATATGGAAAGGAGGAAATTATGCTAAACCGACTCGTACAGAAACAAAGAAACAAAGAAACATAAGAAAAGCATCTTGATATAAACAGACGACGTTTGTTTATGCAAATTAGGGTGTTTGTGTGTGTTTGTTTGTGGAGAGACAAGGCGTTCAGGGGAGAAGTAGGGAAGCGGCGATGGAGGAGAGGGAAGGGGAAATGGAATATAGAAGACAGGAAGAAAGGGAAAAATGGGAGAGATGACAAGGAGAGAGTTGATGGAAATGGAAAGGGAGAGAATTATGACATGGAAATGGGATAGTGAATGTAGAATGATAAGAGAAGAGAGAAGAGGGGAAATGAAAGGTAAAAGTTGAAGAAAGAATAGAGGAAGAAGCCGAGTATGGAGAAGGAACGTATGTAAATGTAGAAAGGTAGGATAGAGAAAAACTGGTAGACATCTCACTTAATCTCTCTCTCTCTCTCTCTCTCTCTCTCTTCGCTCTCTCTCTCTCTCTCTCTCTCCTCTTCTCTCTCATCTCCTCTCTCTCTCTCTCTCTCTCTCTCTCTCTCTTCTCATCTCACTTTCTCTCCTCTTTCTTCAAACCCTTTCCTCTCCCCTTATTCCGTTTCTCGCCACCCTTATCTTACTCTCCTTTCCATGTATTATCTTTCCCTCTTTATCTTGTTGCTTTCTTCTCCAATCTGTCTTTCCTTTAATTTACTCTACTCCTCCATGTCATCATCTTCCCTCTCCCAGTTTACCCCCAGTTCCTCATTGTCCTTATCCTCTGCACTCTTCCACTACACTCCCTTCCCATCTTTCCCTTTTCCATTTTCTCTCTATCATCTCCTATCTTTTTGCATCCTACATTTCCCTTCTACCACGCTACGTTGATATCGTAAAGAGTTCGATCCTCTTTCTCCCCTTCTCATTCTCTTTCCTCTCCCTCTCACCGAACACGCCTCTTACCCCTCACTCTCCACTTCTGTTCTTACTCTCAACTCTCTCCCTCCTATGACGACCTCCAGCGACCTAATTTGAATATCGGGAAGATCAGCTAAAAGAATAACGCAGCGCGACAGGATCAGAAACCTTCCTGATCTCCTCGTGTTATTGAATGGGATTGAAAATATGTTTCAGATCCTGTGGAACACAAAATATGAATGTACTCGCAAGCGTAGATGTGTAATGCAGTTAATGGCGTAGAATCGGGTGAAGATGTATGGTACGCAATAGTTGCTAATACGCCTGGAGTTAATCTACTTCTACTCGATGTAGAAGGTATATGTGGCTGTAGATGTTTGTAAAGACACAGATACGAACGCAGGCGTAGATGTAGATGCATTCGTGGGGGTAGGTATAGAAGTAGAAATGTCAACAGCTGTACCTAGATAAGAATTTTAGGAAGTGAATATTCGAATCATAACTATTTGAGACTTTATTAAGCAAACAAGAACTATTACATAGATGAAGAGTGGAGTTAATTATTCTTACATTGCTGGGAGAGAGAGAGAGAGAGAGAGAGAGAGAGAGAGAGAGAGAGAGAGAGGAGAGAGAGAAGAGAGAGAAAGGAGGGGGGATGAAAGAAGATAAAGATGAAGAGCGATTAAATAAATGAAGGTGGAAACCCATGGAAGGATGAGATGAAAAAGAGAAACAGGAAGTAGATAACCTATGATATCATCTCTCTTGTGTCCCTTACTCTCTCCATCTCTCCTCCCCCCTCCATTCCCCCTATCCTCCTCTACAATATCTCCCCTCCCTACCCCTACCCTACCTCTCCATATCTCTCCCTCAGGTCCCTTGTCTTCCACATGAGAGGAAGCTAAGATGGCGAGGGGAAGCAAGACGAAACTTAATATTTACATCATCTTCTCCCCTATTTCCCCTATTTCACCTATTTCACCACTGTCATAAATAGTTCGTAGAGCTATTTAATAAAGACAACTTAAAAAAAACACAATTAAATACCAATTCGGGTTTAACTTGGGCTGGAAGTCCTAAAACCTGTCATCAAAATATCACATGCATTCGAAAGCAGAGGAATTCATATTGTTTTGTTCCTTGTTCTGCTTTGAAAGGCCTTACTAGGCCAGAGGATACATGCTGTGATGCCTTGGGGACACGTGGCAAAGTGGAGGAGATACATGGCGTTGCTCAGGTTGATATGTTGGAGACACATAAGGGTGTTCTCGTGAACACTGAAAAGAAATGGAAAACATGTGTTTAACAGTACATGACATGACAGAACATGACAGAGCATGAGGATACAGGGACACAGGGGTGAGAGGACACATTAACACGTATGTGGTACACGGTGATAGTGAAGATGAACAGATGCCTCGGAGAGGCTACGGGATCCAGTAAGTTCAGTAGAACTTCGGTTTCAAACCCTTTTAACCCTGTCGTAGCTCAGTCGATTAAGGCAGTGTCTGGGATGCTCCCGGACGCAGTTCGAATCCTCGTCACGGCCCTTGTGGATTTGTTCATGAACAGATGTGTGCTACAGGGGGGTATTAACTCCATCAGTGTGTGTGTGTGTGTGTGTGTGTGTGTGTGTGTGTGTGTGTGTGTGTGTGTCTGTGTCTGTGTGTGTGTGTGTGTGTGTGTGTGTGTCTGTGTGTGTAAATGTCAAAGATCGACCAATAGCTGAGTGTTGTCCCAAGTCATTTATATTCTGCTCCTGTCTCTCCATCGTCTGTCTGTTTCTCTGTCTATCTTTCCAATTCCATCTTTCATGCTTTCTCTCTCGCCTGTCTCACATTCTACCAATTTAACTTACCTCTTTTATCCCCAATTAAAATGTTTTCTCTAAGTTGATTCAATTTATCTTATTCTATTTCCTTTAAGTCTTTATTTTTATCTCACTATCCCCCGTCTTCGTAAAAACACCTATCGCCATTCATAGCCTCAACAGAACATGTAGTATCCGCCAGATACATAAAGATATCCTTGAGAAGTCTCTTAACTTAGTTAGACTTGACGAGGTTAAAGACTCAGGCTACTTATCCCCATTAAGTTAAGGTAGAGTTACACTCTCAGAGACGTGAGAGCAGGAGGGGGAGGTTGAGAAGCTGTTGCGATATCAGCTATCGTAAGATTGGCTCTTTGGTAGTTATCCGCGAAGGTCGTTATGTTGTTAGTGGGGAGGCTTTAGGGTGGTTGAGATTGATATCTGCAATGGAACTGATAATATTCTTGACTCACAATCTCAATGAAATTAACAATGATTTTAACAGAAAAATTACAATAAACAGAATCATTAATAATTAATAGCAAAAATAAAAAGCAACAATAATTTAAATAATAATAATATTTACAGTAAAGATATATCTACTTTCCATTTGATATTTATTATATAAAGCTAGCACGCCGAACTCTTCTGTTCTAAAAAGATTTGTCTCTTCCAATTTACGTTTTTAACAAATCGACTTGAGAATGGTCCAGGACGGACCGAAACGTCGTCGTCCCTTCAACTTCTAGTGTGTGGTCTGGTCAATATATGTTTTTAACTTTGAGCAAACTGCCTTCTGGAGCCTTGGCCGGGCTGGTGGCCCAGAACTGAGGGAAATATCAAAGCAAAAAACGCCAAAACCGTTACGACTAAATAGCACTTTGGAAGGGGGTCAGATCAAGATTTTGGGATGGGACGGTGGAGGGAAGGAATGGTGCCCTTAAACATTCGGTCCGGGGATTGAACGCCGACCTGCATGAAGCGAGACCGTCGCTCTACCGTCCAGTCCAAGTGGTTGGACGGCTCAGAGTAGAGAGGGATTCCATCCCAATCTCCACCCTCCATGGCGTAGTAACTGCGGGGCTGATTGAACCACCTAGTGATTAATAACAGAACAGAACAAGTGTAACTTATCTGGACAATAACAGAAAGAATATGATAACAGAATATGAGATAACAGAGAAGAACAGTAATAGCGAACAGAGAAGAACAGTAATAGCGAACAGAGAAGAGCAGTAATAGCGAACAGAGAAGAACAGTAATAGTGAACAGAGAAGAACAGTAATAGTGAACAGAGAAGAACAGTAATAGTGAACAGAGAAGAACAGTAATAACGAACAGAGAAGAACAGTAATAGTGAACAGAGAAGAACAGTAATAGTGAACAGAGAAGAACAGTAATAGTGAACAGAGAAGAACAGTAATAGCGAACAGAGACGAACAGTAATAACGAACAGAGAAGAACAGTAATAGCGAACAGAGACGAACAGTAATAACGAACAGAGACGAACAGTAATAGCGAACAGAGAAGAACAGTAATAGTGAACAGAGAAGAACAGTAATAGCGAACAGAGAAGAACAGTAATAGCAAACAGAGAAGAAATAAAATATATAACAGAGAACAATAAAAATAAATCACATAAGAACAGCTATATCAGAAACCACGAAAAGGAATAAAAACAGGAACGATAAACATAGAACCAAAGAAACTATAGAACAAACGAGGACTATTACACAATATAGAAGAAACGAGGAAGATTTATTAGTTATAAACGAGGAGATGGAACAACCACAGATCGAAAGTGGAACATCAGACGACACACGGATCACCTGTTATGATCAGGCCGTCAGTTTTATAATGATGTGAGTGCCAGAACTCCCACTGGCACCACACAAATTGCTATATGATATCTCCAAGGTGCCACATTCAGATTGTCTAGGGAATTCTTGGGAAGAGTTTGGGGAAAAAGGGGAAGAGAAATTTTTGGTATGCGTGTTGGGGAAAATTCTGGTAGTAGGAGGGTATTGGAGAAGAATTTTATTTTGTGAAAGAGTGGGGGAAGGGAATTCTATTTCCTCAATTCTATTGAGGTCATTTGGTGGGAGAGTTGACGAAATTTTTGTGGGAGTAGTGGGAAATTCTGGATGGAGTGTTGGGGAATTTCTGGTGAGGGTGTAGGAGAAATCCGTTCAGAGTTTTTGGGAAAATTTTGGTTGGAATATTTGGGACATAAAGATAGGAGGTTTGGAGAAATTTTGGTGAGAGGGATAGGGGAAAATTCTTGTGTGAGTGTTGGAGAAATTCTTGTGTGTGTTGGAGAAATTCGTGTGTGTGTGTTGAAGAAATTCTTGTGTGTGTGTTGGAGAAATTCGTGTGTGAGTGTTGGAGAAATTCGTGTGTGTCTTGGAGAAATTCGTGTGTGAGTGTTGGAGAAATTCGTGTGTGTCTTGGAGAAATTCTTGTGGAAGTGATTGGGAAATTATCTTGGGAATGTTGGGAAAATGAAATACGGGAGAGTGAAGGAATATGATAATGTAGAAACAATAAGAGAAAAAACAACAATAGTCTGTGCTTACACAGAGCCTTAAAAAGAGAATGAAAAAACAAAAGATATGAAAAACAGATCATAAAAAACCCACAAACACAATATCATATCAAATACGCTTGGGACGAGCCGTTCAGATCACTGAAACTGAATTTTGCATGTAGATAAAATTATGCGTATGGAAAGTGTGAAGTTATTGCAATGATCACTGCTGGCTAGCCGCCTGCAGTGCGCGTGCTTGCATGAATTCCAATTGGGGGAGATAGTTAAGAATTAATCTAGCGGAAATGGGTGTTCTACACTGAAGGGGACAATGGGTTTTAATGCAGTTGCACTTAAATTGGGAACATCATTGTCGTGTTTAGTCCTGCAGGGCTTTTAAATGAGATCAATGAAATGTGTTTTGTGTTTATATTAAACACATATTGTGGCTATGTAAAGCACATATGAGGTGTTATTGGCTCTGTTTCATGTTCTTGTTTAGTAGTGGAGTTTTATTTGTTGTTGCTCTTGTCTTTGCGTCACTTGTTAGTGCGAAATTGTGATGATGAGGCTTTATTTGTTTGTGATTTTTTGTTCATGTTATTTGTTTTGGTGGTGTGGTGGTATGGGGGGAGGGGGAGATTGTGGTATCAATTGTGATGGGGAGGTGTTGGCATGATAGTGGTAGCTGGGGGTGGTAGGGCTGCTGTGTTGTCATGGTGGTGGTAGTGGTGGTAGTGATGATATTACGAACCTTAGCTGATTGACGCTTTTGATCGTGGATTGCGGATTTGGATTGTTTTTAGAGTGGATTGTAGCTCTAGGTAGTGATTGTATACAAGTCGAAGTTATTGAAATTGGTTTTTATGATAAAAAGGTGTTATAGTGACGTTATCTGTAATGATGGTTGTAATCAGGGGTTTGCTTGTGGGATTGTGATTGATTGTGGTAGAAGCAATGCTTAGCAGTGACAATGGATGTCGGTGAGAGGAGACACTTGTTGTAATGTGGTTAATAGTGGTAGTGAGTGGCGGCTAATTGCCTAGTTGATGATAGTTGCTGAAGTTAACGACAATATACATGGTTGTTAGACGCACGATCAGTTGTTAAAAGGTTCACCTCACAACACTAGATCAGGCCTAACTGCACAATTACAGAGGTACACAATGACATCACAGTTACGGGATATATCCACGAGGAATTCTTCGGGGCAGGACTATGGGATCGAACTAGAGTACTAAGGTGCCATCCCAGACGCGCAAGGTATAACCCACAAATATCATGGTCCATGGGTTCTGGCGAGAGCTCGAGATGACCCGATAATTCAATCCCGTTGCCCTGCTCCAAAGATAATGGCAAAGATCTCTCTAATCTTGGTGATTTACGTGCCTTGATCCAGGCTCAGAAGTTACCAGGTCACCAAGAGGTCTTCTAGGTCACCAAGTGACCAACCACAAGCTTCTAATCCTCAAACATTTTTTCGCTTTTGTGGTGTCAATAATACTATTACCAAACAGCACATAACAACCAATTAAGACTACATACAATCCCCGGAGCACAATAATAGCTTTTGGAGGTACTCCTTCTCTTCAGCTATGTCATATAAGATGTAATTTATAATATCGTTTATAATACTATATATTCATTAAATTATATATATATATATATATATATATATATATATATATATATATATATATATATATATATATATATATATATATATATATATTGTGAATCGGAAGCACAAGAGTTGACGGATTGAGGCTAAAGAAGTGATTGAGCTATAAAAAGGTCTTGAAAGTACTTGAATTCACATAGTTGCATTCACCTAGTTGTGCTTGCGGGGGTTGAGCTCTGGCTCTTTTGACCCGCCTCTCAACTGTCAATCAACCTCCCCTCCCCCCCCCCTTACACACATATACACAAACAGGGGTATCCAGTGCCACCCGGAGAAAGATCCAAAGCTGCTATCTACACAGAATCCGGATACCAAATTATATTTCATATTCCTCGTTACACAGTCATTACTGGACATATATACAACATATACCAAGGAGGCCACCTTGTGGAGCTGCTCCTCATATCATTGTGAAAAAAATCACCCTCCCCACCATAATTTTCCTCATCAAATCTCCCCCAATCTCCCTCAATCTCCCCTTCCCCATCGTCTCCCCGCCATGCCCAACATATTCTACGGGGAGTTCAGCTACCAACACTTCCCTTTTGGAACAGCAGAGATTCGAACACAAAAAAATAAACTCCCCTTTTTGTATTTTTTTAATTAACCGATATTTTATGAGGGAAGTTTGGGAAGAATTATTTTTATTAAATTGATTATCTTTATTGGTATGTGAAAATTGATTTGTGATAATGGGTCATGATTCGTTCATTGACTATTCTGTTGTCTGTTTCCTCTCGGAGGAAGAGATGGAGGGTAATGGAGAGAGAATTAGTAAAGAAGAGAATTGGAGAGTGAGGAAGAGAGTGTATATTGGAAAGGCAAGGTAGAGGAGAACCAATTGCTTCGTGATGACATTATCTTCTTGTAAATAAAGGTAGACATATCTTCTCTACTTTTATTAAGTTCTATCCTGATAGAGAACTCAGTGAGAAGGTTCTCTCCCCACTATCTACTCCCATCAATCACTTGGGATGGACGGTAGAGCGACGCTTCATGCAGGTCGGCGTTCAATCCCTGTCCGTCCAAGTGGTTGGGCACCATTCCTTACCCCCGTCCCACCCCAAATCCTTATCCCTAGCCCTTCCAAGGGCTGTATAGTCGTAGTAGCTTCGTGCTTTCCCAGATAATTCCCTTCCTCCCCTCACAGGGGATTATAGTGATAAACGGGACGTAAATTTTGACAAGAAGGGAGAAAGTATTACCCAGACTTACTAGGTAAGCCTAAGTAATACTTTCTAATTTAGTAAAATACTTTCTAAAAGGTAATAATTTTGCCATTGCTGCTTTTACAATAATTAACGTCTCTCTTGATACTAGTACACTTTATCTTGATACTAGTACACTTTATCTTGATACTAGTACACTTTATCTTGATACTAGTACACTTTATCTTGATACTAGTACACTTTATCTTGATACTAGTACACTTTATCTTGATACTAGTACACTTTATCTTGATACTAGTACACTTTATCTTGATACTAGTACACTTTATCTTGATACTAGTACACTTTACCTCATATAACATTCTCTCTAATGGAGATTTCAGGCGATTTCATGATTTTTGAGAGATAATTCTGTCTCAGTCATTTAACACGATTATGAAAAGAATGGGGTTGAACCCTGAGGCACCTCATCCTTCACGTTCATCTAGTGAGACATTCGTCTCACATAAATGATGTGTCTCACTAGATGTGAGTATCACAGAGACTCACATCTAGTGAGACATTCAAGTTCTTCGTTTAGCGTTATCTTCGCCCGTTACTTCAACTAGTGAGACAACTCTCCGTTTAGTGTCACTCGTTGTTTCCTCTCTGTAAGCCAGACTTTGATCCAGTGTCGTAATCTGTCGGCAATTCCACGGACCTTGACTTTATCCTCCAATATTCTGTGATGCGCTTTGCTGAAGACTTTGAAAATCCGGGTTTATTACGACTGATGGGATTCTGGAGTTCTAGTTCTTTTTTTGTGTAATTAAAGACTTGTTCTAAATTTGTTGAGTGGAGTAATGTATTCCAGAGCTCATATGAAGTCTTGGTTGTTAAGTTGTCATAAACTGTCTTTAAGAGTTGTTTCAATTTTCCTAGCACCGATTGAAGTAGAGAGAGAGAGAGAGAGAGATTGTGGAAAGATAGTTAACTAGGAAGTTGAAAAGGGTAGTAAGCGAATTCAAACGGAACTATTATGAGGTACTTATTGTGGATAGTCAGGAAACTAAATATTCATTTCATGTTATGTAATGGCTGTTGTTGTGGTGGCTGTTGTTGTAGCGGCTGTTGTTGTGGTGGCTGTTGTTGTGGTAGCTATTGTTGTGGTGGCTGTTGTTGTAGCGGCTGTTGTTGTGGTGGCTGTTGTTGTGGTAGCTATTGTTGTGGTGGCTGTTGTTGTAGTGGCTGTTGTTGTAGGGGTTTGTTGTTGTAGCGGCTGTAGTTGTGGTGGCTCTAAGTACAGTGACTTTAACTCTCAAGGAGACCTAAGTTTGGAATTCCAATATGGTGACCAAATGCCCTAAGTCAAGCCCTCATTGGTGGTGCTAAACGCTCCCTAGAAATATTTACTTCGTGGTACAAACACATACATTCGCTTTCGGTAATAACAGCATTAAATGTGGCGGCTATTACCTAGGGTAACTATACAGATTCGGTGGAATAAAATAAATTCCTTGCCTACGAACGACGGAATAAATTGTCAAAATCTATGATACATTCCGTGATAAATATTTAACAAATGGTTTCTAATATCACCTGGGCTCAAATATCAGTAAGCAACAAAATTGTATATTTTGTTTAAATTTGAAGAAATAAGGCATAAATTTGATTTTATACATGTCTAAAATGTTTATATTGTAATAGAAGCTTTTAATACTAGACCGAAGAGGAAGATTAAATTCCTTTCCTCACACTGTAGCAGTGAGCTCACTCACTGACTCACTCATTATCAGCTCTTGAGGGCTGATAATGTATAATGAAATGATAGAACAGGAATCTAGCCACACACAGATAAGGCTGTGTGTGGCTAGATAACTGTTCATCATTCCCACTGACGACACCTGTCGACCATCAAGCAATGAAGGTCTGACCAATTGTCTCAGTTTATCACAGAACAAAACTCTAATTGGCAAGTCTTGTCTCCACTGACGTCTGCCAGCACGAAAAGTCAGCTAATGAGGTCATAAAACCGGGTTTTTTTAATAGACTGCAAAACAGTGGATAATCGGTGCTAGATCCACTTTCAATAGAGCACTAACATGTAACAACTCAATGCCTCTACTCAAATTTTATATGGGATCTCCAAACCTCAATGGAAAGATGCTGAGAACTGGGTCAAAAAGTCAATATGAGCGTCTCTTCTTCTCTGAATATGGTGCAAGTTACGAAGAAAAATCATAAAAACCATTTTTTTCGATTTTAAGCATCAGTTGGACATATATATATATATATATATATATATATATATATATATATATATATATATATATATATATATATATATATATATATATATATACATATATATATATATATATATATATATATATATATATATATATATATATATATATATATACATATATATATATATATATATATATATATATATATATATGTATATATATATATATATATATATATATATATATGTGTGTGTGTGTGTGTGTGAGAATTATTGCATATAAACAGGAACTGACTCACATGGGGCAAATAGGTCTATTGGAGATTCTTGTATTTATATGTTCGTATGAAAGCTATTTTTTTTTTTTTTTGGCTCGTCTGAAGCATCAGTGGAGTAGTCTCAACCATTAATTTGCAGCTTTTTAGAAAGTCTTCAACATTTCTTCAATAATATCAACTATCGATGAAGGTATGCATATACTTATTTGGGCATGATTGATTCACTGACATAGATTGCTCTGTAATAATTATTCCTAATCATCCTACTAAGTTCTGTGTTTTGTTCTAATGTTCTTGTTCTGTTATTTGTTCTAATGTTCTTGTTCTGTTATTTGTTCTAATGTTCTAGTCCTGTGTTTTGTTCTAATGTTCTAGTCATGTGTTTTGTTCTAATGCTCTTGTCCTGTTATTTGTTCTAATGTTCTTGTTCTACTTTGTTACATCTTATGCAAAGTCTGTCACTATAATCTTAAACCCTTCACTTTACGAACTGGAATAAACTTATCAGTGAACGTACTCGTATGTGAGTGCATATAAAAGTACATATGTGCGTGCATTAAATCCCTCATACATCTGCTATCTGTCACGAAAGTATTCACGTCGACACGAATGTACTCCAGCTATCAGGCCCGTACTCAACGCTATCATCAATCAGCATTCAGAGATATCACACGAGCGTTCGAGGTGTCCTGAATAAATAGCGATACACGGAACCGATGAATTGATATCTTCTCTTGACACCCGCTATTTCCCAGAAGTTCCATGCGGCTTTTGCCCAATCTAAACTGACTCCATCATGCTATATAGCAATTTTGCTACAGGATAGCAGGATAGACTATTTGAAACTGTAGATTATGCAGGCAATTAGGATCTTAATTTTTATAGGGTTGATTCACGTGGAGGTCTTGATAATAGGTCCTAAATGGACCGAAACGTTGTACGACACATAAGGGTGTCAAAGGTGACTGAAACGTTGTTATTTTTATTTCATACGTGTGTGCCTGTGTTGGTTGTTATGTAGGTGTTGCGGGTGTTTTCACACCTGACTCTGTTCACGGATTTTCATACAAATTTTCAGTTTCACATATGTTTTATCCTTAATTAATTTTTAGGCTTTTATTGATTTTTATCTTCCTGATAAAAATGGCGGATATTTTCGTCATTTCTTGATTTTATTTTAATATGATTCCTTGATTTCTTGATTCTATTTTGATATGATTCCTTGATTTCTTGATTTTATGATTAATATGATATGATTTTTTAATCTTGATTGTTTGATTGTAATTAATTAACTATTATCTTGCCATTTTTTTAATTATAGATAAGATTATTTTAATTTTTCGTAAAATTAGTAATGGTGATTTTACTAATACTAACAGATTTATCATTATTTGTTAATTGTTGAATTGACTTCTGTGATTGCTGATAGTGTTTTTACACCTCTTTTAGATATATCCATGTATATTGTTATTGTTACACATCTGTTACACATCTGTTACACATTTGTTACACATCACTAATTTATTACTTATAGAAGTACTGGTATACTTGTGAACCATTTGTAAAATTGTGACCCCATTTGTAAGTACAAACTACTTCTCAATGGGATGTTTGAATTATTAAAATTCACTGCAGGTTTTTGCTTGCGAAACTGTTGTCAAAATAGGTTGCATAATGTCGCCTATTTTGAAGATAATATACGACGAAATTGCTGTGTTCGTGCAAGGAGAACATCAACTTGGTGATCACTTGTTACACCTCTTGTTAAGTGCGGTGTTCTTGAGGGAAGGAACGAAGTTGAACTTAAGTGTTGGGTATGAATTTTGTGGAGTTAAAATACACACAGACCAACGTAATAATAATAATAATAATAATAATAATAATAATAATAATGTTCATGGTGGTTAACAAAAGTGGTTTTATTATGATATTAGATGTATTAATAAAACTATTCTCGTATATATTTGCTCAGAAATTCGTAATATTTAGTAGAATAATTACTCAAGGAAGCAGTATCACTGTCGGTTTATCATAAAAAATAATATAAGTGGAGCCGGTCAGCGAGCGGACAGCACACTGGACTTGTGATCCTGTGGTCCCGGGTTCGATCCCAGGCGCCGGCGAGAAACAATGAGCAGAGTTTCTTTCACCCTATGCCCCTGTTACCTAGCAGTAAAATAGGTACCTGGGTGTAAGTCAGCTGTCACAGGCTGCTTCCTGGGGGTGGAGGCCTGGTCGAAGACCGGGCCGCGGGGACACTGTGTTAAGTGTTAATATAAAAGAGAGTGCTTATTTTCCTTACACTTTATGTTAAGTGTCGTTTACTTTTATAAGTAATCAAGCTGTGATATTAAATAAAGAATAACTCGTAGTTCTTAAGCACAGCATCTGTAAATATCTGTAGCACGTTCATATAAACAATGATCAAATTCTGGTTAATTTAGAGGCGAAACTCTATGTTAATGAACGTTATAGTTGACTCATTGGTGATTACGTTCTGATATTTTTTGAACAATGCTTTTTTTTTTTTTTTTTTTTTTTTTGAGATATATACAAGAGTTGTTACATTCTTGTAGAGCCACTAGTACGCGTAGCGTTTCGGGCAAGTCCTTAATCCTATGGTCCCTGGAATACGATCCCCGCCGCGAAGAATCGTTTTTTCATCCAAGTACACATTTTACTGTTGAGTTAAACAGAGGCTACAGTTAAGGAATTGCGCCCAGTAAATCCTCCCCGGCCAGGATACGAACCCATGACATAGCGCTCGCGGAACGCCAGGCGAGTGTCTTACCACTACACCACGGAGACTGTGATATCTGTGATATCTGAGACTGTGACTGTGGGACTGTGACGTGTGTGATGCTTCGATTCTGTGTTCAAATCGCGCTTCTCTAAATGCTTCACTCCCGTTTTACAAATCCAAATAATCGCCAAGAGAACCAAAACATCTAACCAAACCTATTCTAGGTCTATGTACAAAATTATATTTTACATTAATACTACTTTGTTTTTTGTTACTCTGTATGATAAAAGAATCGAATGCATGTTTTGGGTCGACCTGAATGAGAATGTGAGTGATTGTTAACATATGTGAGTCATTTAATCCAATTTTGTCCCATTAGCTAGTTGCATACTCAACAATACTTGATCAATACTTGATCAATTAAATAAGACATGAGTCACCCATTCACTAACAGCAACTTTACTGACTTCCAGTTCTTTTAGATTGGTCCTTAATATCTCAGGAATCTAATCACATCGTTAATTCGAAATCTGAGCTAAACTACTCAGAAGCTCATTTTTAATTTTTTTAAACATTAATTTCGTCTTCTGCGACTAGATATTAGATATTTTATATCTTTTAGTAAAGCTTTATTGATTCTATTATTTTAATTAATACTAATTGTCTTAAATCTTCTGACCTTAATGTTTTTAGCAAATTTTTGGCTTATTTTGTTTTCTTGCTTCTGAATGATTATGGATTATTTTCGAGATATTTATTAAATTGGAAAATAAATGAAAAATATTTAATTATTTTCACTTGTCTAACTGTCCCTAAGGATTCAATATTCCTGAACCACCTCAGAGACAATTGGAGAGAGGTGCCCTTCACTTTCTCTACTTACTCCTAATTCTTCTCTTTCTACATCTCATACTTTTCCACCTTCCACTTCTCCTCCTCCTCCTCTTCCACCTCCTCTTACTTCTCTTATTTCTCCACCTCCTGCTAGTTCTCCTCCACCTCCTGCTAGTTCTCCTCCACCTCCTGCTAGTTCTCCTCCACCTCCTGCTAGTTCTCCTCCACCTCCTGCTAGTTCTCCTCCACCTCCTGCTAGTTCTCCTCCACCTCCTGCTAGTTCTCCTCCACCTCCTGCTAGTTCTCCTCCACCTCCTGCTAGTTCTCCTCCACCTCCTGCTAGTTCTCCTCCACCTCCTGCTAGTTCTCCTCCACCTCCTGCTAGTTCTCCTCCACCTCCTGCTAGTTCTCCTCCACCTCCTGCTAGTTCTCCTCCACCTCCTGCTAGTTCTCCTCCACCTCCTTGCCCTAAATCTCCTTCTCTCCACCTTTCCACCACTTTACCTACTTACCTATTTTTCCACATCATCATGTTCCTTCCCCCCTTTCTCTTCACAATTTACTAACGTCAGTTTCGTGTTGGTTCCAATTTTAGTCCGTCACTTTACTATGCTCCAGAGTCCTGAGATTACAGGTAATTCTCGGCTCCTCAGAATTCACAAGTTCAGAGTTTAAGTTTTTTTTAATTCCTTTCTCCTCGTCTAAAACTTTGAGACTTGAGGATTAACCATGAAGTTGTCATGAAGGATTTTCGTATTTTTTGTGTTTAAAGTTCATGAATTTTACTGTGGAGGAGAGATAAAGCAACTTATATGACTTGTTCTCTTATGTGATATTCTTATGTTATTTTTATTTGTAATGGCATTTCTCTCTTGAACAAATCTACAAGGGCCGTGATGAGGGTTCTAACCTACGTCCGAGAGGATCCCAGACGCGCCTTAATCGACTGTACCGTGACTTGGTAAAAAGAATTGTAACAGGGAGTTCATCTGCCCTCACACGGATCCTGCAGCCTCTCCGAGACACTAACCAGGGTTTTACACAATTTCTCCATGCACCCGGGCTCTGTCAATAAGCTGTTCTACCTCTTCGCCCTTACTTCATTACACACAGATATCGCGTCTGCGATCCTTTCGGATGTAGGTTCGAACCCTAATCACAGCCCTTGTGGATTTGTTCATTTGATGCATCACGCTATTGTGATTTCTGTGTGCATCTCTCACTCTCTCTCTCTCTCTCTCTCTCTCTCTCTCTCTCTCTCTCTCTCTCTCTCTCTCTCTCTCTCTCTCTCTCTCTCTCTCTCTCTCTCTCTCTCTCTCTATTTATATATATATATATATATATATATATATATATATATATATATATATATATATATATATATATACATATTTATATATATACACATTTAATTCATTGAATTGATGACACGAAATTTACCTAATTTTGGAGTATTTTTCCACCAACAACAATTAAACAGATGTATGAATATGTCTGTAAACACATAAACATTTGCTTGATGATTGCCGACACATGTTTTTTGTGTATTATGAATATTGTATTTTTTGTATTATGAATATCTACGTCCTTTTTTGTTGAAGCAAAAAAAATGGAATTAAACATAGATGTTTTGACACTGTAAAATCGACGAATGGTAGAAATAGTCATTCGCAAAAAAGTCTTATCCATGGATCAGACTTGATCCATGGATAAGTTCCATCGATCCATGGATCCAAGGGGTTCCATGGATCAGACTTGATCCATGGAACCCCTTGAAATAGGGGGTTCTACAGACAGGTTATTCGTAGCATGGGATGAGTCAAAAGGTTCAGAACCGTAGCGTTTGAGCAGTCTCTAACTCCTTTTTTCTCAGATGCATCTTAAGTAGCAGGAATTCCTTGTGTGAATTCCTTTATCTTGCTTCAGCAAGTAAAAACTAAAGTGAGATTGCAAATAAAATAGACAAGAATCTGGGATTTTTTTAGTTTTAATATTTTTTTCCATCCTCTCTGGCTTGCAATTCGATTTTGAACTATCCTGTCAAAGCAATATTGTTGTTTTCATTCAGCTCAATGTTTGAGGTTTCGTGTCCACTCGATCTAGTGGGAGCCGGTCGGCCGAGCGGACAGCACGCTGGACTTGTGATCCTGTGGTTCTGGGTTCGATCCCAGGCGCCGGCGAGAAACAATGGGCAGAGTTTCTTTCACCCTATGCCCCTGTTACCTAGCAGTAAAATAGGTACCTGGGAGTTAGTCAGCTGTCACGGGCTGCTTCCTGGGGGTGGAGGCCTGGTCGAGGACCGGGCCGCGGGGACACTAAAGCCCCGAAATCATCTCAAGATAACCTCAAGATAAGATCTTGTTTATCCTCTGGCCTTTCCTATCAGTTCTATGTTTTGACCTTTTCCAGTCAGCTCGATATATTGATCCTTGTAGCCAACTCGGTGAGATACTTGGTACTTGGATAGGGTTTTTGGGAGTTCTTCTACTCCCCAAGCCCAGCCCGAGGCCAGGGTTGACTTATGAGAGCTTGGTCCAACAGGCTGTTGCTTGGACCGCAGGCCCACATATCCACCACAACCTGGCTGATCCGGCATTTCTTGAAAACAACTATCCAGTTTTCTCTTGAAGACTTCTCTTAACTTACCAGTCAACAATGTGCTGCCTCTTATAGCTAGACTTGTATGTATTACATAAAATGTTGTTAAAGATTTAGCTACTCAGAACGAAGTGTCCATGTAGCACGGGCTATGGTGAGCCCGTACACGTATGTATTACATAAAATAATTCATAACTTTGTGACTAGAGCTGACACACTTTTGAGGCTTGCTGTACAAAGTGACAGACCCACTTCACAAAGGCATCTCATTTAGCTTTTTCTCTCATTCAACAGCTTTCATATGAAAGTCGCATTTTTCACGAATTCGCGTTCCCTTTCAATTATGACTTTAAGCAGTTCTGAGGCAATGTCAACAGCTGAATTAAAGATGAAATGATTCGGTAATCCTGTCTCTTGTATTCTCTTGTCTATTAAGTTCTGGAAATAACAATTTATTACATCAGATGTTCACTCAAGGGAAAATGTTAGCATATCTGTTACTTAATACTTAGGTGAAGTATTATTCTAGGTGAAGTATTGAAGTATATTATTTCAGAACGGATTAGAGACATACAGAAAAGATCATACAGTATTACAAAATTTTAAAGTATTCTATCCGAATTTATTTGTATTCTTACAATTTATAATAACATCAGAATTGGTTATACTGTTAATAATAAATTTAACAATATATGTTAGCAAACTAACACCATAAAAAAGGTCAAACGGAAGATCATAATATCAAAGTTCGTCAAGTTAGTTATTTTGACCTTAAAAGACCAAGAATAATGGTACGGAACATATGATGCAGAGTGATCCACCAGACATTGATGTGCTGCATATCACATTTCTCCTTTGATGAGGCCAGGTAATGCAGGCAAGTTGAAGGGAAAGACAAGGTGAAAAGGAATAAAGAGGGAATATAGGGAGAAGAAGAGAGGAAGTGGACGAAGGAAACGGCGAGGAAGGATAGAAATGGGTAGGCAGAGATGGGAAAGGGGGGGGGAGGGAGTTGTTGAAACCCTTTGCCGAGGAAGATAATTTGTAATCTCAAAATTGAAACCCATAAATCGTGAATGAATAACTACACCCAGACATGTAGCGTAGGATGATATGGTGGGAGGAGAAAAATGTACATGGGATTTATGTGGGTGTGTGGGGGTGGAAGTGGGGGGGAGCAGGGGGGAGGGGGAGAATATGCGTGTGTACTTACGCAATGATGTGAGGGAGTTTTTTTGCGGGTGATTAAGACGCATATGATATATAGCATAAGAAATGGCGTGCCTGAGGTGCGTGAGCGCACACGCGCGCACACATACAAAAAAGAATTAGTAGTTAGTAACAGTTGATTGACAGTTGAGAGGCGGACCGAAAGAGCAGAGCTCAACCCCAGCAAGCACAGCTAGGTGAATACCACTAGGTGAATAATCACACACACACACACACACACACACACACACACACACACACACACACACACACACACACACACACACACACACACACACACACACACACCAAGACCGTCAGTAGTTTCAAAGCGTTATATGACAAAGAGTGCTGGGAAGACGGGACACCACGAGCGTAGCTCTCATCCTGTAACTACACTTAGGTAATTACACTTAGGTAATTACACACACACACACACACACACACACACACACACACACACACACACACACACACACACACACACACACACACACACACACACAAACACACACACACACACACACACAAACACACACACACACTCTCAGCAACAAAATAAACAACTACACCATTAAAACAGATTATCAAAATAGCCCAAAAAGCTGAAATAAACCATGAGACAAATGCCAATCCAACTAGCAAATAAAAAGAAAAATTAAATTGACGAAATATATTGCATCTTGACCCTAAACTTTCAATTGACGATGATAGAGAGAACGATATATTGCTCGTAAGCACGACAGGGTGTCGTTTGCGCGATAGACCGATATGATGAATGGGTTATCGCCTGGTCCAGGTAGAGTGGTTTGAAAGTGAAATAGTTTACCACGAGAGGAGGCTAATATCTTTATCTTTCTTTTAAGATACGGTTCATTCTTTATTTAATGAAGCAAGAAAAACATATGTAATCTACATTATATATATCATATATAATATATATAACATAACATAAATAATTGGGGTGGTAGGAAAAGAAAAGATTAAAGTATTCAGTGAGAATCCACAAGATCTTCTCTGAATGCTCTTTGTTTTCTTCTTCGAGGATGTGGGTCCCTGCAATTGCACCAGAGGTGGTACTCCTAAACATAACATATATATATATATATATATATATATATATATATATATATATATATATATATATATATATATATATATATATATATATATATATATATATTAAATATATTATATATGTTATATATAATATATAAAATATATAATATATATTATAGCCAGATTGATTGGGTTAGTAAATCACCGCAGATCTCATTATTAATAAAGTGTTATACAATGAATTATAATTGATTAACGAATCTTTATTATGATTAAAAAAAGCTAGAATTATGATAGAAATATAACAACTTTATTTTTGTAATACAACAGATTTATGATAAAAATATTAATATGTCACTAATATGACATATTAATATATTAAGCACAACACGTGTGTTTTTATTTAAAAATAAACTTTCAAAAACTTACTAAAAGCCGATGCTTTGTTTTGGAAATAAATTTAATAAAATCATAACTGATGATCTATACAATTTTTATTTATGATTGAATTGATAAAAGTAGATCGGAAATCGGTACATTAGACAACCAACGGTTAGAAAGGCGGGGCCCAAGAGCTAACAGCTCTATTCTGCAGGCACAAATAGTAAACACACACACATGCAACATTAAAAACATGCAAATTCGGTTCAAAATCAACCGCAAACTGTGGAAAGAGTTAAATTACAATAAACGAATTAAAAATTCCTCATCAAAAATAAATAGCAATTGACTGAATCTGTGACATATACAATAAAGGACACAATGATCACGAAAATTTATATTATAAAACTATTGATAACTTCCGTAAATAGTAGACATAGTAATGGAATGAAAAGTATCAACTCCTACCACTGCTTGCTAATGGTCCGAAACTTTATCACTTTCATTCCATATTTGTTATTTCTTAACTCTGTTTTGTTGTGTCTTCCTCTGCATTACCAGGAATTTTAATGTAATGTTAATTAAATTAATAAAATTAATAAAATTAATTAATGTTAATTTTAATTTCTGCTGTGTTAATAGTATCAATTTTAATAAAAAAACTAACGAATCAATGCTGATAATTCTAATATATATATATATATATATATATATATATATATATATATATATATATATATATATATATATATATATATATATATATATATATATATATATATATATATATATATATATATATATATATATATATATATATAACAATGTAAAATATTTTGCTACTGCTTTCCTTTAATCACAAATAAGTAATTCTCTTTCAGTTAAACATCGAGTATAAATATGCTTCACTCTGTTTTTAACATGTAATATTTCAAACGCCTTTAAATACTTCAGCATTATTTAATAAGACTTAAAACATCACCCTCAAAAGAACTCCCTTCCAAAACCCCCGAAATGATGCGACCAAAACATCAAATTTGGCGGGAAGATGTTGTAAACAAACTCTGGTCGTAAACAAAGCGTCGAGGCCTGGAGACAGAGATTGTCTGTAATCTCGGGACTCCAGGGGTATAAACTATAGACAATATACGGTTGCTAGGCACGAAGACCTTCAGATTATAAACTCCAGTTGACCTATCAGATATTTTTATTTTTTCCTAACCCCTCAGGTGACCTTTCAATTGTCCTGATCTTGAAAATAATGCCTTGTACTGTGTCTATAGAGCAGATGTGGGAGTTCGAATAGTTTTAATCAATTCAAGCGATTGGTTTACTATATTCAATGTCCAATCACTTTGGCTGGACGGTAGAGCGACGGTCTCGTTACATGCAGGTCGGCGTTCAATCCCCGACCATCCATCAAGTGGTTGGGCACCATTCATACCCCCCGTCCCATCCCAAAGCCTTATCCTGACCCCTTCCAAGGGCTAAATAGTCGTAATGGCTTGATAGTTCCCCCTTGATAGTTCCCTTCCCTCACAATGTACATGTTACTATACTCAAGCTAATGGCTTACGCTATTCAAGCTAATGGTTAACGCTATTCAAGCTAATGGTTTACGCTATTTAAGCAGCTGTAATTGATTATAGCTTTGTCAGACGTGATCAAGAACAATTCTTTCATTATTAATTAATAATTCAGTTTTTATTCTCTTTTATGATTTGGTAACCTCCCCCCCCCTCTCCGCCCCCCCCCCCCTCTCCAAAATCCACATCAATAATACGTGAGGAGGAGAAGGGGTCATGTATACATAAGCCATGTATATATATATACATGAAGAGGAGCCGTGAGCTATAATTAGTATTCGTTTCTGAAACGAAACATTAAAATAGGTTTAATCGTCAAGACAGATGTCACTTTTAATCTGTCACGGCGTTCGAGGTTCTTGTCTCACTTTTCCCAGGACTTGACTACCATGTTTTTGCTCGCTGAAGCGTTTGTGCTTTTCCAGGATATTATATTCCTCCTGTATATTACTCCATCTTCAGTGTAATACTCCATCTACAGTGTATAACTCTTATCTTCTGTGAATTACTCCTTCACTACATTACTCCATTTTAATCGATTACTCAATCCCATTCAACTATTTCTCCCCGCTATAGTGCTGGTTCCTATTCAATTATTACTCACAATTCATAATTAATTGAATTTATTATGCATTGAGTTCGTAAACTCAATGCATAAAACTACTCTCAAAAATTATTGCTCTTTAATAGAGCTCTTAAATGTAATTTAAGATTTAAGCGCTCTAATAATCTTCCCCAGTTCATCTCTCCTAAAAAATCTATTACTCGTATCCAGTCTATCAGTCTTTCCCAGTCTTATATTCCCTGATTGATTGTTGGTCTTCTCAATGCTGTTCCCTGTTTATGGACTTTAAGTTATTCCTAGTCTATTTTTGTACTCCCAGTCTACTTAATGTACTACTAGTCTACTACTGAACTACCAATCTACTACTGTACTACTATTCTACCTCCAAACAGATACTCCAATAACCCTTTTTTAATACTAACTCTTAATTTAATACTAACACTAATAAATATATATTTATTATTATTATTATTTGAAATACCCTTAGCATTCTTAATATGACTTTCTTAATTTATAATTTTGTGACATATCTATATATAATAATTACATATTAAAAGGTACCCCCACTTTTTAAGTGAAATATAATTTTCACAAAATTCGTGCCTTTTCTTAATTTAATAATTTAGGTTTACCATTTTAATCTACTCTATGGTTAATAAAGATATCGTTCATTTCGAAGCTTTTCGATATTATGAGAGAATTTTACACCTCACACATGTAAATCTTAAACAAAAATTGTTGAAGAAACATGACATTTTGGCATGCAATTTTAGGTTGTTAAAAAATACAATTTTAGGAAGTTAAAAAATACAATGAATAAAACAATTTATAAACAAAAGAATACAGAAATGTAGGTTTCAGTTCTCGCATATTATTACGTGCGTGTGTGTGTGTGTGTGTGTGTGTGCATGAGAAAAAGAAAGAGGAATTAACAGCAAATTTGAATACCAAAGGAAAACGGAATCGTACCCTGACACAAGCCCCCCCCCCCCCCAAATAGAAAACGAGACTAGGGTGCATATCATTAATTTGGAAATTGCTTATTTAAATACCATGCAAAAGAATTTTTCTTTGACACCTCGTTAGTGGTGCATGAAATGCAGAAATGCAATTAGTTTTCATTTATCTATTTCTGAATATGGGAGAACAAAGGATAACCTGAACGGTTATCAGTGGATTTATGTAATATTACAGCAGGTGTAACATTATATGTCATTATCATCATTATAATCATCACTTACAATGTCATCATTATCAAGGAGTCATTACATCAATATTACACAATCCTAATTGTTTTTATTATTTAATTTGTTTCTTCTAACTTCTAGTAGAAAAGCAATAGTCTATTTTTCGTTTTATTACATGATTGATTGCAATCTATTGCAATCAATTGTTTGCAATCTATTACATGATTGCAAACAATCAAGTAATAGATCATGTTTTATCATTTTCTCCTGCATTTCATATATTCTCTCTCTCTTTATTTCCTCTCTTTGGTCATTTTGAAAGCGCAATAACTCCCTCTCCTCGACACACTCTATTTCCTATTCATGTATCTTAAACTTTACTTCTGCTCCTCTTTTATCAGTTGTGGCTCTCCCCATCTCCGCTTTTATCCACCTGTCTCCTATCCCTCTCCTTCATTCATATCCACATTTCAACAATTTTGTGTCATAGTGTCCCGGTCATCGCTAGAGTGAAGATAAGAGAGAGAGAGAGAGAGAGAGAGAGAGAGAGAGAGAGAGAGAGAGAGAGAGAGAGAGAGAGAGAGAGAGAGAGAGAGAGAAAGGTGGATATTGAAACACTGATCGAATACATAATTCCCACATTTAGCTAGATATTCGCGAACTATTCATTTCGAACGACTATCTGCAATAGTAGACATTTTGTCCAGAAAGTATCTATTTTGAACCCAAACTGGTCCTCGGTGAAGCTCCAGCTCCTGGACCCTGGTAGGCTCGGCTGGTACGATGGCCAACGAGCATATCGGTCTGCTACATGTAGAAGCGATTGGAATGCGTCGTAATAGTGACGATATGTGTACGTCATTCCACCCTTCACTCGTCTGGACGTGGTGGGGAGTGTGGAGTGACACTCGAGTGCAAGTTGGAGGAGTTCAAGAACACGTGGGCTGTTCTTATCTCGTGAGGGGTGAGAGAAGAGAGGTTAGGAGAAAGGAATGAAGTGGAGGAGGGAGAAGGAAGGAATAGGGAAAAAGTCAGATACTAAGGTATTCCCCCTCTACCCTTTCCTATCTACTTCAACTCTCTCTCTCTCTCTCTCTCTCTCTCTCTCTCTCTCTCTCATGTCAAGATAATCAATAGTCTCAACAAAGAGAGTATGACAAGTTACATGTATTCATAGCATCACGCGCGTGGGAAGATAGGTAGAGAAAAGGTTGAGCAGATAGGGAGGTTTGGAAAAGCAGGGGTTTTGGCGTGTGGGTAAATGGGAAGGGAAGTGGGACGGGTTTACCAGGGATGAAATGGGGTAAGGGAGAGGTTTATCGAATGGGGAGGATAAGGGGGTTTGTCTAGTAGGGATATATAGAGAAGGGGAAGGGTTAAACAGGATAATAGGATATTTTAATCGGCTAGGGGAGGATGGTAAAGGGAAAGGGAAGGAAATTTTTATGGGAAAGCACAACCCATTACAACTATATACCACTTGGAAGGGATCAGGATAAGGATTTGGGATGGGAAGGAAGGAAGGAATGGGAAGAGAGATGGAGAAACCAATGACGAAGAGACGAGAAAGGAGGAGAACGGGAGGGGAGAGAATGGAAAAGGCGGAGTCAAAAGAAGGAGGGAGAAGATGAGAGAAGAGAGAGACTGGATAGCACCAAGACCTCTCATCTTCTCTTCTGAATAGAAGAGATGAGTCAAGCAAGACAGAAAAGATGGCATAAAAGACAGTGAGATAAGTGAGATGAGAAGATAGAGAGGAGAATAAGGAAATGAGAGAGAAAGAAGGAGACAATTACAGTGAGGAACAGAGTGAAAAGATGAAAGAAATGAGAATGAAATAGAACAGAAGAGAGCAATAGAGGAAGGAAGAGCCAGTTTATGAATAAATAAAGGAAGGAGAGAGGTACGAACCAAGTGAAGGAAGTGGTGAGTAAATGAGAGGGTAAGAGAAGAGAGAGAGAGAGAGAGAGAGAGAGAGAGAGAGAGAGAGAGAGAGAGAGAGAGAGAGAGAGAGAGAGAGAGAGAGAGAAAGAAAGAGAGAGAAAGAGAGAGAGAGAGAGAGAGAGAGAGAGAGAGAGAGAGAGAGAGAGAGAGAGAGAGAGAGAGAGAGAGAGAGAGAGAGAAGATACAGAATAAGAGGAGACATAGAAAAGTGTAATGAGAGAAAGAGAGGAGATAGAGAATGATAATGAGAAACAAGAGACAGAGACAGAAGATCTACAGGCGAACAAAGTATTATAAAATTTAGTGAATTTAAGAGGTGAAATTGGGCGTAGAGGAGAAGAGAGGTTGAGAGGCAGAGAGGGGTTAAGAGGCAATGAAGGGGGAGATAAATGGGTAGTGAGGTGGAGAGGTGGAGAGGTAGAGAGGAAAAGCAGGTGGAGGAAGCAGCCAGGCTTTGACAAACTGGAAATAAACATGTATGGGTCTCCATAGTCAAAGGTGCTACTGGTATAGAGATCGGTGTTTATTTTGTACCTTTACAATGTGCTTCACTCTCTAATCCACCTTTGTGCCCATTTGCTATGCAGCATGATACAAGAGTTATACAGCTAGTTATACAGCAGTGTACAAAAAAAAATGAACGAGTCGTAGTTTTCTTGTAGTACGTGTTTGAACTTGAATTACGTATGCAGAGGAATGAGAGAAAGGGAGATAGAGAAAGGGGAAGAGAGAGGGGAAGAGAGAGGGGAAGAGAGAGGGGAAGAGAGAGGGGAAGAGAGAGGGGAATAGAGAGGGGAGACAGTCTGCACCATCTGGCAAATGTCTTGTTTTATAAGGCATTCCTAGTTTCTTCGGTGTAAGTCCTCTCAGTACGTTTATGGGTAGTTCAGCTAGTTACATATTTTATTGCTTCTCATACAATTTTTATTCTTATTCTCCATTGTGTGTGTACTCACCTAGTTGTGTTTGCGAGGGTTGAGCTTTGGCTCTTTGATCCCGCCTATCAACTGTCAATTAACTGGGATACAGGTTCCTGAGCCTACTGGGCTCTATCATATCTATATTTGAAACTGTGTATGGAGTCAGCCTCCACCACATCACTGCCTTATGCATTCCACCTGTTAACTACTCTGACACTGAAAAAGTTCTTTCTAACATCCCTGTGGTTCACTTAGGTACTCAGCTTCCACCTGTGTCCCCTTGTTCGTGTTCCACCCGTGCTGTAGAGTTTGTCTTTGTCCACCCTGTCAATTCCCCTGAGAATTTTGTAAGTGGTTATCATGTCTCTCCTTACTCTTCTGTCTCTCAGGGACGTGAGAGTTTCAGTTCCTTTAGCCTTTCTTCGTAGCTCATACCTCTCAGTCCCGGGACGAATCTGGTGGCATACCGCTGAATCTTTTGTTTGTAAGTGTGTGTGTGTGTGTGTGTGTGTGTGTGTGTGTGTACTCACCTAATTGTACTCACCTAATTGTGCTTGCGGGGGTTGAGCTCTGGCTCTTTGGTCCCGCCTCTCAACCGTCAATCAACTGGTGTACAGATTCCTGAGCCTATTGGGCTCTATCATATCTACATTTGAAACTGTGAATGGAGTCAGCCTCCACCACATCACTTCCTAATGCATTCCATTTGCTAACTACTCTGACACTGAAAAAGTTCTTTCTAACGTCTCTGTGGCTCATTTGGGTGTGTGTGTGTGTGTGTGTGTGTGTGTGTGTGTGTGTGTGTGTGTGTGTGTGTGAGTGTGTGTGTGTGTGTGTGTGTGTGTGTGTGTGTGTGTGTGTGTGTGTGTGTGTGTGTGTGTGTGTGTGTGTGTGTGTGTGTGTGTGTGTGTGTAGTGTAGCCACAGTATTACACAAACATAACATTCTTAGTGCTGAAAAAAATCCCCTCGATATTTTAAATCTCTGGTTGAATCAGCCAGCAAAATATAAAAAGAATCCTCTATGACAATTTGAGATAATCAGCACCTCCATTTGTATTAATGTTATTCAGAACCAAAAAACAATTTGATATTACTCATGGAACCAGTCAGTAAAATAAACACCTCATTTGAATATTAAAATAAATATGAAGTGACATAATTATCCCTGTTTCAACAGCTGTTATTGAAAGTATATACAGAGAATTGCATGTAATACATGGTATAATGACGCTATTATCATGTATAATGAGATAAATTTAATGGTAAATATTGGTTTACATATATGAAAATTATCTTTTACTAAGTATGGGATTTTAAGGGGATCTTGGATGGTTTACAATATGTCGGCTACCTTGTGTAGCTTGCGGGGATCAACAGCCTCGAGGCCCGGTCTCCGACCAGGTATCCCCTACTGCTACTTGGTTATTTCGGCCTACTCGTGCAATTCTTGTTGAATTCCTGTTAGCCTTATTCTCTCTTGTATACTCCCACCTCCTTCCTCTCCCCCCTTCCCTCTTACCCCTCTCCCCCACTTACCCCTACCCACCTTACCCCTACCCAACTGCACCTACCTTTCCTAATTGCAGCAACACCGCTAATCTACCCACGCTGCCTCAATTATCAGGAAGATGGTAAACAACCAGTACAAATGAAAGATTAAGACCAAAATCAGATAAGATTAAGACCAAAATCAGATAAGATTAAGACCAAAATCAGATTAAGTTTAAGAACAAAATCAGTTCTGCACTTTCGTTCATTTCGTGTTTTCTTTAGCATATATTCATCTGTTCATTTCGTTCTTGTTCTGCCTGAAGCTGTTCTTTGTGTCTGTATGTCTGTTAGTTGGACTTTGTTTCTGTCCGATTGTCATTCGAAATGTGTTTGTTTAATTGTGTCTGTTTCTGTCGATTTGGAAGTCTGTCTGTCTGTCTAGGATAGTTTCCCTGTCTGTCTGTCTAGGATAGTTTCCCTGTCTGTCTGTCTAGGATAGTTTCCCTGTCTGTCTGTCTAGGATAGTTTCCCTGTCTGTCTGTCTAGGATAGTTTCCCTGTCTGTCTGTCTAGGATAGTTTCCCTGTCTGTCTGTCTAGGATAGTTTCCCTGTCTGTCTGTCTAGGATAGTTTCCCTGTCTGTCTGTCTAGGATAGTTTCCCTGTCTGTCTGTCTGGGATAGTTTCCCTGTCTGTCTGTCTAGGATAGTTTCCCTGTCTGTCTGTCTAGGATAGTTTCCCTGTCTGTCTGTCTAGGATAGTTTCCCTGTCTGTCTGTCTAGGATAGTTTCCCTGTCTGTCTGTCTAGGATAGTTTCCCTGTCTGTCTGTCTAGGATAGTTTCCCTGTCTGTCTAGGATAGTTTCCCTGTCTGTCTGTCTGTCTAGGATAGTTTCCCTGTCTCGTCTCTAGTTCTGTTTATTTTGGTCATTAGGTCTGACTACTTGTATTTCCCTACTTCCGTAACTACTGTCAGCACTAAGGGTTGTTCATGGTGATAACCGCCTCCACGATATCCACACTCTGGTTTCCGGCTTGTGCGTTATCAGCTAGATAGCACGCACCCCCTACCTTCCCCTCCTCCCTCCCTCAGCACTTCTGATTCCCTTGCCTCCCTCTTCCCCATTCCTCGACATCCCTACCCTCTCCTCCTTTCCCTTTCTCTCACACCCCTCTGTTCCAGCTACACTACATGGCGCCCTTCCCTACATTTCTCTCTCGCTCCCTACTCTCATTTTTAGCTAACAGCTACTAGCTCTATACACGACGGAAAATCTCCTTGATGCAAATTGCAAATTAAGTTTTTTTCCCCACAGCTCGTTTTGAAGCCCAACTAGCTTAGGCATCAACCGGTTTTGTTGTAAACCCTCAATTGGTTCATAAATATCCAACCCGTTTGCTCGAATTGTCACTCCGTTAATAATGTGACTGTTTCAATACCCTCTGTCTCTCTCCATGTCTCTCTCTCTCTCTGTCTCTCTCTCTGTCTCTCTCCATGTCTGTCTCTCTCTCTCTCTGTCTCTCTCTCTGCCTGTCTCTCTCTCTCTCTCTGTCTCTCTCTGTCTCTCTCCATGTCTCTCTCTGTCTCTGTGTGTCTCTCTTTGTCTCTCTGTCTCTCTCTCCTAGGACAGGACAGCAAAGTTTTATCATCAGCTAACTTCACATAATTCAAGGTGTAGGAGGTTCTCACGGCTGTCAATTATGAAACAGATTGATTACGCAGGTTCACAGGTATTATGGAGACTGATATAACCAGATCTTGGATTGCTAGTTGAGGGCCTGCAGTGTTTGAGTTGATTGAGATTGATTGCAATAGAGACGAGTATTATGAGGATTTTGTAGATATTTATTTTTGTGACTTCCTGATTGTCTAGTATTATAATGAAGTTTATCATTGATAACGTTTAAAAGGATGACAATGAGCAGATCCCTAATCCCTGACCTCCTGTATTAAGAGTCCCTTAACCATTTCTGCCATTTTTTCTATGGGTGCCCATTTCATTTTTTTCTGGGATCTGCTCTCGTGTCTGTTCTATATATTGGTCTCCTTTATGAATCCCTTTCAACCTTTTCTGTAAGTTTACTATCCCCCCTTTCTCCTTAGATACACCCATCACCTGCCTTTTCCGTCTTTTTTAAACCTACCGTCACATTCTCTACTCTTCTGTCTAACCACCTGTCCCATCCGTCCCATCTGTCTCATCCTACAACCCTTCATGTGGATACCCTGTCCACCTGTCCCATTCTACAATCCTTTAATATGGACACTCTGCTCACCTCTCCCATTCTACAATCCTTCATGTGGATACCCTATCCACCTGTCCCATTCTACACCCATCCACAAGACCATCCTCCCTCACCTGTCCCATCTCTTCTTGGGGCCATCCTACCCCCCTTCCCATCACAGTAACCAAACAACACACAAAGCCAATTACATTATTTTCTTTCACAACAACTATATGGGAAACGAAGGGAAACATAAACAAGGAATAAAAAGCCAATAATCCCTTCTAAAATGTCTCCATTGTGACCAAATAGGCTATTGTGTTCCGCTCCCCTTTTTGTAAGGGAGGAAAGAATGTCCCTCTGGGATTTATTTCCCCTCTTAAGGAGAGATAACCAGATGATATATAATGTATTTATTGATATCTGTGGCCAAGGAGCTCATAGAGACAAGGGAGAGAATGATATCTTGGTTATATAAATGGATTTTGATATCTCTTTCGTTGCTTTGGAATGATATATAGATACATAAGGGAATGATACATAGCGGCAGAGGTATAGGATAACGGAAATTAGAGATACATAGAACAATAGAGCTGTTTGAGATGACACTACACACACATGTGTAGTTAAGAGACAGATGAGACTATATGTACATATGTGCAATTAGAGAGATATGTATGGGGCTATTCATTGATTGCATGAATTGTTGATCGAGTGAATTGTTTAGGTCGCTGGAGCAGATGGTTCTGTTATTAGTGAATTGTTTTCGTTAGGTCACGACTGTGAGTGCACGAATGATGACCACAGGCTTGTAACCCAACTCGTTCTCGCACTTTCGTACAGTCAATATTGACTTATTAAATAAGTGCATATGTGACATACTTGTAACCAGACTCTTGTGTATTTGTGAAACATTTTAGTTACCCAAAGCCGGTCGACCGGGAGCCGGTCGGCCGAGCGGACAGCACGCTGGACTTGTGATCCTGTGGTCCTGGGTTCGATCCCAGGCGCCGGCGAGAAACATTGGGCAGAGTTTCTTTCACCCTATGCCCCTGTTACCTAGCAGTAAAATAGGTACCTGGGTGTTAGTCAGCTGTCACGGGCTGCTTCCTGGGGGTGGAGGCCTGGTCGAGGACCGGGCCGCGGGGACACTAAAAAGCCCCGAAATCATCTCAAGATAACCTCAAGATAACCCACCATTACCCTTTTAAAACGTGCAAACCTTATATATTATCCTTGTCATTATAACTCTTCATTATAACTTCATTATAACTTCATTATAACTTCCAATTTTATTATAACTTCAGAGGCATCATATACTTACGTTTAGCAGAACACAAATTGTAGTACCACTCTCTCTCATATAGATAAATATATAGATATTTATAAATATATATTATACACATACATGTGCAACCAATATTTCTATTTTGATGCGTGTTCAGCTAGATTAGTTTGCAGTTGCAATGACATGTTTAAAATAAGGGTCATTGGTAAGTCATTAGCCTTCTGTAAGATTATTTGAGGGTAAATTTAAAGAAAACAAGACATGTTAAGACAGAGTACTAGTAGAAGCAGAGAGAGAGAGAGAGAGAGAGAGAGAGAGAGAGAGAGAGAGAGAGAGAGAGAGAGAGAGAGAGAGAGAGAGAAGGAATGTTTGGCGTAGAACATTTTAACCAATGTAAATTGTCTTTGTATGGGGGTCTCCTAGTTTTTCAGGGGGGGGGGGGGAGAGTAAGGCCTAGACGGGAATTTTACGACTAGAGAATGGGGGGTCTGGGACCAAATGGGGAGTGTGGTGGTGAGAGGGAGGGAGTGAGAGTTGGTGAGACACTCTCTCTCTCTCTCTCTCTCTCTCTCTCTCTCTCTCTCTCTCTCTCTCTCTCTCTCTCTCTATTCACATTATCTCTCATCATAGTCTCTCTCACTGCACCTCTCGCACCACATATCCTTCTTGTCATCTTTATTTATTCCTTCAATTATTCCTTCCCTCCTTCTCTTAGACTTTCCTTACACCATTTTTTCATTACTTCTTATACCCTTATTTTCTTCATTCTTCCTCCTTCGATCTTCGTCCCTATCTTCCTTTATTCCTACCTTCTTTCCATTATTCCTTCCTTCTTTCATATCTATATTCCTTCATTCCTTCCTTCCATCCTACCTACGTTCCTTCATTGCTGCCTATCTATGTATCTCCCTTTTGTCCTTTTAAACCACCCAACACTCGCCTGGCTAACAAGCACAAAGGTGGTTGACAAACAAGATAGCCATTGATGAGATGAACCATAAAAGTGCTTTACAAGAATGTTGTTTGAACCCAAGTTTTGCTGGGGTGAGGCGGCTGGTGGAGGAGGGAGGGATATTCGACGTTAGTAGTGGAAGAGGCGACGTTAGCAGTGTAAAAGGCGACGTTAGTAGTGGAAGAGGCGACGCTAGCAGTGTAAAAGGAGACGTTAGTAGTGGAAGAGGCGACGTTAGCAGTGTAAAAGGAGACGTTAGTAGTGGAAGAGGCGACGTTAGCAGTGTAAAAGGAGACGTTAGTAGTGGAAGAGGCGACGTTAGCAGTGTAAAAGGAGACGTTAGTAGTGTAAAATGCGACTTAAAGCGATTTAATGCTGATGGACTAGTCTATTTCCACTTTAACGATGGTGTGAAATTGTGCACACAAGCGGGGTTACGAACCTGGTGTAAATTATTATGACATTTTTGTGTCTGATATTGACGTCGGCTGCGCCTGATCAGATGTGTAATGGGTTATGTTTGTTTGTCTGTCTTTGGCTTATTTGGGTTTGTGTTTGAATGTTTTTCTATGTCGGTCTTATTGTCTGTGTCTTCGCCTATCTGTCTGTTTGTCTTTCTGTCTGTCTGTGCTTCGTTTTTCTTTATCTTTCTTATGTATCTGATCCTCTCTTTCTCTCTCCAACAGATCATATTGAAACGGGAAAGAGGCGATTGCAAGAGACGAAAACAGGAGTAATGAAAAAGGTAAAGAAATAATGGTACAGTATGATATGGAGAAAATTAAGTAAAGAGTAGTGAAGATCAAGTGAATAGATGGAGAAATTGAAGTGAGAGGACGCCTAAGGGGCGATGTTTGATAATACACACACACACACACACACACACACACACACACACACACACACACACACACACACACACACACACACACACACACACACACACACTGGCTGGCTGAGCTGGACAACGCTCTAGACTCGTGGACCTAAGGACCAGGGTTCGATCCCGGCAGCCGGCGGAAAAACAAATGGGCAGAATTTCCTTCACCCTGATGTACCTGTTACCTAGAAGTAAATAGGTACCTGGGAAATACTTAGATAGTAAATAGTTAGATAGCTGCTACGGGCTGCTTTCTGGAGGGGGGAGGTATGAAAAACAAATTTGTTAGTAGTTAGTAACAGTTAATTGAGTGACAGTGGAGAGGCAGGCCGAAAGAGCAGAGCTCAACTCCCGCAAGCACAACTAGGTAAATACAACTAGGTGAATACACCCACATACACACACACACACAAAGCTCAATCCCCGCAAGCACAAATAGGTGAGTATTTGTACTCTCTCTCTCTCTCTCTCTCTCTCTCCCTCCCTCCCTCTCTCGTCTATTTTCGCCCCAAAAATGTGAAAAAAGTGATAACTACAAAAAATTAATTAATACCAGTTCCAGTCCCACTCTTCCCATAACCACCTATCCCTTCTATTCCACCCTCCCGTCTTCTCAACAAACCCCTCTCCCTTCCCGTTCCATCCCATCTCTCCCTTCCCCTCTCTCTCTCATCGCTGCAATGATTGTGCATTCAGAGCTACAGCCGCAATTATGCCTGGGGGGAGTAAACTGCATTGTGGTCAAATGATAGAAAATATGTAGCGAGAATGTTGAAAGTACTTCTTTGTGTGTGTGTGTGTATGTGTGAGTTTGTGTGTGTGTGTGTGTGTGTGTGGTTTGTTTTATTTCAGGGTGCGTTTGAGGTGTGTTTATAAACGTTTGTTTGGGGGGTGTTTGTGTGCAAACAGAGGTGTGTGGGGGGCATTCTCAGGAGGAAAGTTTGTGTGTGTGGCTGGAATTGGTAGGATTGAAGAGGGAAGGTGTATTTCTGGGGGTGTGATTTAGAAGCGATTAACTTGGAGAGTGAGTTTGTGTGAGGGGAAACTCGCTGGGGAGTAGAGGGAGAGTTCTTTGGTGATTGTGTTGAAGGTTCTGAAGCTATCCTCTGCAAGGGGGGGGGGGGAAATAGCAGGTACAACCCTGGAAACACAAACTGTAACTGTGTCTATTTTCCGCTTGTTACAACTTGTAATAAAGTTGTTACATCTTGGCTTAACGTGTTTATGACGTAATAGAACGTTGTTACAACCTGTTATATTGGTTGTTATAACTGGTTAGGAGGTGTTAAAACTTGTTCGAACGTTGTAGCAACGTCTTAGTTTCGGTGTGTTTGGCGGGAAGAGGAATAGGATTTTATATTTGTGAATGTATATGGATTTTTTTCGAAGGTGTTGTGAGTTGGGTTATGATAATCTATTAGTATCATAATAGGTGCTATTCGGTTTGTTATTTCTTTGTGTGTGTCTGTATGGTTAGGTGACACGTCAATGTTTTTATAAGTGCGAAGTAAATAGTAAAATTTGTAAATTTTACAAATTAAATTTTTCTACAGTAAATAGGAAATTTGTTGGCTTTGTGTTGTGTGTAAAAGTTTTTTGGATAAAGATATGTCATTGATGTTTAGGAACAATTAACTCTATGATCACTATCGAACTCTCTCTCTCTCTCTCTCTCTCTCTCTCTCTCTCTCTCTCTCTCTCTCTCTCTCTCTCTCTCTCTCTCTCTCTCTCTCATTGTGCTCTGTATTTCCTCTTTCAACAGCAATTTAGATAATGGAGTTACTCTCTGAGAATACAATTTCCTAACCTATAACAACCAATAGGGTTTTTATGGTCACAGATTACCTGCTACACTACCAGGTGGGTGTAATAGGATTATATGGGCATGGCAGGGTTCTCTGTTTGCCTGTCTCTCATTCTGTCAATCTATCTTTCTGTCTGTTTGACTCTGTATGTACGTATGTATGTTTTTGTTTGTATATAAGTTTTTTCTTTATGCCCTTCATACACAAATGGTAAATTACACACACACACACACACACACACACACACACACACACACACACACACACACACACACACACACACACACACACACACACACACACACACACAGTCCTTCCTCCCCATCAGTACAGACAAACTTGTCATAGCGAACAGTACAACGAACTAAGAATAATCTCTCCCAATACCCATTAACGATCTTACCCACGGAGTGTTCTTGAGACGTCGTTCCTACACTCAAAAGGAGGAGTTTCACCCATCTAGGCTCTACTCTGCGTGTCCTGCACTCATTACGGATACAACAGGTAGAGGCCCCATGGTCATCTAATTCGGAGTACATAGTAACCATGTGGGAAGCGTACATGATGAGGAGCTGTGAGTGAGTGAGTGAGTGAGTGAGTGAGTGAGTGAGTGAGTGAGTGAGTGAGTGAGTGAGTGAGGACTACTACAAAAGAAGGATGAACGGCAGTAGCAACAGAAGTAGCAACGGCAACAGAAGAAAGGGTTTAGTTAGAAGAATTTACAGCAAAAATTCTAATTGAAAACAAAAGCTATAGGCCATTATGTTGCATCTGAATGAGATGTGCAGACAAGGTGCTTGCAAAAGGGGGCAAGATGAAGGCACTGTGCCCATCCACTTTGGGCCATAGGGGCTCGAACGCCGACCAAGCTACAAGCGTGGATTCCGCTTTGCCGAAAAGTCCAAGTGTTTGGTAGGGAACCTCTGAAGAAAGAGCCACAATTGTCAAAACTAAAACACCAGCTTAAATGATAATAAATAAAGTTACAGGAAGCTTTATTACTCGAAACAGCAACATGGTTATGATCAGAAGTAGTAATATGACAGCAGACGCAGCAGGTTACTATAAGGTAGGGAAGCAGCAGGAGCAGAAGCAGCAGAAACAGCAGGAGCAACATAGCCAGCAGAACAATTAGTAGTAGCAGTAATATGTAAGGCATTATCTCCCCAGGAGTGCTTAGAAACGACATTCTAAGCAGAACCTTTAGCAGAACACACACACACACACACACACACACACACACACACACACACACACACACACACACACACATAGAGCCCAGTAGGCTCAGGAATCTGTACACCAGTTGATTGACAGTTGAGAGGCGGGACCAAAGAGCCAAAGCTCAACCCCCGCAAGCACAATTAGGTAAGTACACACACACACACACACACACACACACACACACACACACACACACACACACACACACACACACACACACACACACACACACACACACACACACATAGAGCCCAGTAGGCTCAGGAATCTGTACACCAGTTGATTGACAGTTGAGAGGCGGGACCAAAGAGCCAAAGCTCAACCCCCGCAAGCACAATTAGGTAAGTACACACACACTCACACACACACACACACACACACACACACACACACACACACACACACACACACACACACACACACACACACACACACACACACACACACACACACACATCCATCTTACCACTGCTTTTACCATCATCTTAGCTATCAATTCCCTGTCACCACCTCCCCCACCATGTCTCAAAGACCATACCTCCACCCCACCCCACCACCACCCCACACCCTAACCCCCACCACTACCATCCCCACTCCAACCACTACAACCACCTTCATAGCACTATCTCCACTCCACAACCACCTACCTTTACAAACTAAATGAATGGAAAGTGTTATGAATGATATATTCCAAACAATTTTCAATTCCCAGTTTGTTTTTGCGTCAATCATGACTTTTTGAAGTAACTCCTGAATCAGGAGATGGACTGGCTTATACGAATGAGAGATAATCGATAGGAAACAAAATAAATTATTAATGAAAAGAGAAAAGGAAGAGCCATGAGATATGGGAGAGAAGTGGTATTAAGGATAATAAATGAGGTGAAATTAAGGAAAATGAAAGAAATGAAGGAGTGTCACTCATGCTGAATGATAAGTTTTGTGATTGATGAGTTATGAAGTCGTGGATGATGATTTGTTGAGATTAATCAGTTGTGAGAAGCAAAGATGTGCAATATAGAATTTTGATGATCAATGAGCTCTGTTGAGTAATGATTAAAAATAACTAATTATAATGACTGATGAGCTATAGTATGCGATGAATAATGTTGACATAGTTATCTTGAGGTTATCTTGAGATGATTTCTTGGCTTTAGTGTCCCCGCGGCTCGGTCCTCGACCAGGCCTACACCCCCAGGAAGCAACCCGTGACAGCTGACTAACACCCAGGTACCTATTTTACTGCTAGGTAACAGGGGCATAGGGTGAAAGAAACTCTGCCCATTGTTTCTCGCCGGCGCCCGGGATCGAACCCGGGACCACAGGATCACAAGTCCAGTGTGCTGTCCGCTCGGCCGACCGAGCCGAGTGGATAATGCTTTAGTGGATAAAGCATTGGGTTAGTAGTCATGTGAACACTATTCAGCATTGGATGAGTAATTATATGTACACTGTACACCATTGGATGAGTAATTATATGTACACTATACAGCATTGGATGAGTAATTATATGTACACTATACAGCATTGGATGAGTAATTATATGTACACTATACAGCATTGGATGAGTAATTATATGTACACTATACAGCATTGGATGAGTAATTATATGTACACTATACAGCATTGGATGAGTAATTATATGTACACTATACAGCATTGGATGAGTAATTATATGTACACTATACAGCATTGGATGAGTAATTATATGTACACTATACAGCATTGGATGAGTAATTATATGTACACTATACAGCATTGGATGAGTAATTATATGTACACTATTCAGCATTGGATGAGTAATTATATGTACACTATACAGCATTGGATGAGTAATTATATGTACACTATACAGCATTGGATGAGTAATTATATGTACACTATACAGCATTGGATGAGTAATTATATGTACACTATACAGCATTGGATGAGTAATTATATGTACACTATAAAGCATTGGATGAGTAATTATATGTACACTATAAAGCATTGGATGAGTAATTATATGTACACTATACAGCATTGGATGAATAATTATATATGGTTAAATAACTGAACAATGTGTGAATGCATAATAGATATTCACTCCCAAACAAACCTCCACAAACTGAGATTTAAAAAAAATGGTAAATAAAAGAGGTGATAATGAAGATAAAAATGAACGAAGGAATAGGGAAGAGATAAGAAATCTGTCCTTATCCCCCTCTCCTTCGTTATTTTAATTTATATATTTTTCCTGCATTTGCATAATATGGTTTATCTTCTTAAACCTTCGGTTTATAGACTATGAGGAAAATTTATGTCAAGAATTATTAACAGTAAAATTACGTTGCGGAATTTTTTTTATGGGTAGGTTAGGCAAATTCTTGAAAGAGGGTGATAAGAGTAGAGAGAGAGAGAGAGAAAGAGAGAGAGAGAGTGCGTGTGTGTGTGTGAAAGAGAGAGAGAGAGAAATACAGATATATTTAAACACAAATATATAATGGCAAACATATAGATAGAAATACAAATTGAGGAATTAACAGACAAACATAAATACAAGCAACCAAACGCACCAAGAGATGCATAAGCTTAGAATATAATCGTAATATTACTCTTGAGAGTGCCCAGTATTTCTTTTATTTTAATTAACTAAATTACTCAAATTAGAACTCGAATATATAAATACATATTTTTCTATAAATGAGAATGTTTGAGACCAGATGCTTACGGATAACCTCATTAGATTTTGCAGGGTTAATGTTGGTTTCATCTAAAGGGTCATAGGGGGATCGGGCTTGTCCCAGTGTTTCCATGAAGAAGGCACTGGGGGGCAACCAATACCCCCTCTTACACGAAGTCTTCGAATGTGAAACATTCGACCCCAGTTCCGTAGACTTTAGCATTAGTTTAAATAATAGGGATATTGACTGGTGGAAGTATAAGAGGGAAGGAGGGGAGAGAATGGGAGAATAGGAGGGAGGGAAACGAGTGGGAGGTAGAATGGGACGAAGGAAAGGAGGAAGAATGAGAGAGAGTGAGACACACACAGAGAAATAAACAGAGATCCGGGCATCGCTGGGTCCACCAACTAGTTAAAGTAACAAAAACAATATCTGAAACTTTTAAGATATCAGGCATCGAAAAATAGAGACAGCGCTGATATCAGTAAAGTGTAATATATATATATATATTCATCATTCTAAAATCTCAAGAAAATCATTGAATTTTTAGTTATAAACGGGTAAGTTTATAGGTAATATATATCCAAAGAATGTCTCTCATTCCTATTAGATATCCGTTGATGATATCCTTAATACATGTATTTCGGGTATAAAAACCTTCACTAAACTTGCAATAGTCATGATAAAAGGTGATATTTTCCGAAAATATTCGAGCACTGGGACGCTAAAGTATATAATTTTGAAGGGGGGTTTGCGAAGTCAATTCACAAGGAATTCATGGTGAGCTATGAGGGTCCTTGGGGGTATAACACTCCACCCCATGCCCCTGTGGACTAGTAATCCTAAACTCCTAAATCCCCACTCCCAAACCCCCCCCCCATTTCCCCTCCCTCCCCCACCCCCAATAAATCCCCTAGCCACCAACTCACCAAACTCCTAAAACTTAACTGAATTGCTCGTTAGCACGTGTTCAGATAATATTTAGTTCAACACCATCCCACCACAAACAACCCAACCACCCACCCTAATTACCCATCAGAAACACTCCCATTAAAATCCACTCTTTCCGGATCATCTCTCTAGCACCCATATTCCACTCATTACAATACTCTCACTACCCTCTCCACTAACATGGAACACATACTCGTTCCCCCTTACATCATTCCAATATATTAACCCATTTCCCCACCTATCCTCCCCCATCCCATCATCCCATTACAGCGCCACAATCAACACCCACACATCCAAGATGAACGATGCAACAACCTTGTTTCAAAAGCCCCTACTTCTGACCACCCAAGAGAACCATCCATTCCTAGAACCACGGCTTCGTAGAGTGCCAATCCCGCGTCAATCTTGCTTTATAGGATCCGGTCCAGCATGCAATTCAACTCCCCACGTTGCATGACCGAAAAGATAGGTTGAATTCGCCCAGTCAGGTGGTAATGACAGGAGACTGGAGACGTTTTGACCAGGAAAACAGGTATTTGAAGGCTACTCATTCACGTATTTGGCTCTGTTTATGTCGTCACGATTGCCACCAATCATATAAACTATGATTTAGTGTTTGTGAGTTACTCTTTACTCGATTATTTCTGTTTGGCAGATATTACTCTGCTACTGACGTGCAGATATTGCTCTGCTACTGACGTGCAGATATTGCTCTGTTACTGACGTGCAGATATTGCTCTGTTACTGACATGCAGATATTACTCTGTTACTGACGTGCAGATATTACTCTGTTACTGACGTGCAGATATTACTCTGTTACTGACGTGCAGATATTACTCTGTTACTGACGTGCAGATATTACTCTGTTACTGACGTGCAGATATTGCTCTGTTACTGACATGCAGATATTACTCTGTTACTGACGTGCAGATATTACTCTGTTACTGACGTGCAGATATTGCTCTGTTACTGACGTGCAGATATTACTCTGTTACTGACGTGCAGATATTGCTCTGTTACTGACGTGCAGATATTACTCTGTTACTGACGTGCAGATATTACTCTGTTACTGACGTGCAGATATTGCTCTGTTACTGACGTGCAGATATTGCTCTGTTACTGACGTGCAGATATTACTCTGTTACTGACGTGCAGATATTGCTCTGTTACTGACGTGCAGATATTGCTCTGTTACTGACATGCAGATATTACTCTGTTACTGACGTGCAGATATTGCTCTGTTACTGACGTGCAGATATTGTTCTGTTACTGACGTGCAGATATTGCTCAGTTACTGACGTGCAGATATTACTCTGTTACTGACGTGCAGATATTGCTCTGTTACTGACGTGCAGATATTGCTCTGTTACTGACGTGCAGATATTGCTCTGTTACTGACGTGCAGATATTACTCTGTTACTGACGTGCAGATATTGCGCTGTTACTGACATGCAGATATTGCTCTGTTACTGACGTGCAGATATTGCTCTGTTACTGACATGCAGATATTACTCTGTTACTGACGTGCAGATATTGCTCTGTTACTGACATGCAGATATTGCTCTGTTACTGACGTGCAGATATTGCTCTGTTACTGACGTGCAGATATTACTCTGTTACTGACGTGCAGATATTACTCTGTTACTGACGTGCAGATATTACTCTGTTACTGACGTGCAGATATTACTCTGTTACTGACGTGCAGATATTGCTCTGTTACTGACGTGCAGATATTACTCTGTTACTGACGTGCAGATATTACTCTGTTACTGACGTGCAGATATTACTCTGTTACTGACATGCAGATATTACTCTGTTACTGACGTGCAGATATTGCTCTGTTACTGACATGCAGATATTACTCTGTTACTGACATGCAGATATTACTCTGTTACTGACATGCAGATATTACTCTGTTACTGACGTGCAGATATTGCTCTGTTACTGACATGCAGATATTGCTCTGTTACTGACATGCAGATATTGAAAGATATTGCATTTACAGGTATGGGTAATCAGTCTTACATACCATAGACCGTACTGTGTTTCTACCTGTTCATTGAACAGGTCTTAAGTCATAGTCACAAACAGCACAAAATTTCACTCAGCAAACACAACATTCCCCAAACACTTACGATCGTTAAGAAAACTCATTCCCGTTTACATAATGCAACTGAATCACTCGCGTAATGCCAGTTACTTAACTGACTATAAACTACATAAGAGAAACTATTTGATTACGTAGATACAAATTATGGTAAAGGAATCTTAGTGTGAAGTCTGGTAGTTAGATTAGAAATTAGTGTAGTTTGAACAAATCCACAAGGGCTGTGACGAGGATTCGAACGTGCGTCCGGGAGCATCCCAGACACTGCCTTAATCGACTGAGCTACGACAGGGTAAAATTCGGGTTCGAATCCTCGTCACGGCCCTTGTGGATTTGTTCATTTGATGCATCACGTTAGTGTGATCTCTGTGTGTAGTGTAGTTTGCCCTTTTATGGAAAACGGAGAGGGGTTTGGAGACAAGGAGCTTGACCCCTGACCTGTCTATAGTCACTCCTGGATGAAAATCAGCCACTGTGTTGAGTTTAGTGAAGCTAGCCCAATACATCTGGCCCCACAACCTCGATCTAGCAAACATTATCTCTAACAGATAGAGAGTAATTTCTTCACTATTGCCCCAAAAACAATCTATCACATTTTAACCGCACCAATAAATATTATTGCAAATCGCACCCATGGGTGCCGTCCGTAAATGAAAAATGAATGTTCGAATTCCCCATCAATTCGTTTATTTTCAAACCCGAACACTTTTATCTTAGCTTTCCAACCGGTTGACTGATGACTGCCAAACTGCAGGGAAAAATTATGAACAAAATTCCGTAACTAAATTTTGTAAGAAAACATTGTAGCAAAAAATGTTTGAATATATTGTATGTATGTAGATGGATTGAATAGCGGTTCAATCCATATATAGTGCTTTCTCTGGGTTAGTGATGTGTGGATTAGTGCTTTCTCTGGGTTAGTGATGTGTGGATTAGTGCTTTCTCTGGGTTAGTGATGTGTGGATTAGTGTTTTCTCTGGGTTAGTGATGTGTGGATTAGTGCTTTCTCTGGGTTAGTGATGTGTGGATTAGTGCTTTCTCTGGGTTAGTGATGTGTGGATTAGTGTTTTCTCTGGGTTAGTGATGTGTGGATTAGTGTTTTCTCTGGGTTAGTGATGTGTGGATTAGTGCTTTCTCTGGGTTAGTGATGTGTGGATTAGTGCTTTCTCTGGGTTAGTGATGTGTGGATTAGTGCTTTCTCTGGGTTAGTGATGTGTGGATTAGTGCTTTCTCTGGGTTAGTGATGTGTGGATTAGTGCTTTCTCTGGGTTAGTGATGTGTGGATTAGTGCTTTCTCTGGGTTAGTGATGTGTGGATTAGTGCTTTCTCTGGGTTAGTGATGTGTGGATTAGTGCTTTCTCTGGGTTAGTGATGTGTGGATTAGTGCTTTCTCTGGGTGGTGATGTGTAGATTAGTGCTTTCTCTGGGTTAGTGATGTGTGGATTAGTGCTTTCTCTGGGTTAGTGATGTGTGGATTAGTGCTTTCTCTGGGTTAGTGATGTGTGGATTAGTATTTTCTCTGGGTTAGTGATGTGTGGATTAGTATTTTCTCTGGGTTAGTGATGTGTGGATTAGTGTTTTCTCTGGGTGGTGATGTGTAGATCAGTGCTTTCTCTGGGAGAAAGCACTGATCTACACATCAGTGATCTTTCTTTCTCTGGGAGAAAGCACTCTCCACTGAAGGAGAAGAGGCTCTCTCTCTCTCCCTCTCCTGTTGAGAGAGAGAGAAAGAGCCCTATCTTCCCTTTCAACCCATCTTAACCTCCAATACCTCCCCCCATCTCCAACCATCACCCTCACTCCCTCCCTCCACACACACACACACACACATTTCAATTCCCAGGATTCCCAAATTCTCTTCAGGGGTAATTACCGATAGCTTTCTGCACACACCTGGGCTTTTACCTTGATTAGCCTCCAACGTGAAAGTTCGGAATTAACGAAATTTAAACTTTCCTTTCATATGACCAGACTCGCTTGGACACAGCTAATGACAGGGTTACAAGACCTGGGGAGTGGAGTGGCCCCCCCTAGTTGTGTTGGTAATGGTAATTACGGTTCAAAACAGAAGTGAAATAAGTATCTGGAGTTAATCCTTTCCCCTTTTGAGTTTTCGTTGTTTGAGCTGTGTTTTGAGGGTTTTAAAACCATTTTCTAATGGGTTCGAATGCAGGTTTTAAAATCACATTTGGAGCTTTTTCAAGATCTGGTTAGGTTCGGTTAGGTTATCTTATCTTGAGGTTATCTTGAGATGATTTCGGGGCTTTAGTGTCCCCGCGGCCCGGTCCTCGACCAGGCCTCCACCCCCAGGAAGCAGCCCGTGACAGCTCACTAACTCCCAGGTACCTATTTACTGCTAGGTTAGGTTAATTTGTAATATATCTTTTTTACGTGCGTTGCTAAAGGGATGAGGTAATTATCGGGTTATTTTCTTAAGGTTATCTTGAGATATCTTGGTTATCTTGAGTTATCTATCTTAATTTCGGGGCTTAGCGTCCCCACGGCCCGGTCCTTGACCAGGCCTCTTTTTTTGTTACACCCAGGAAGCAGCACATAGCAGCTGCCTAACTCCCAATACCTATTTACTGCTAGATGAACAGATGCATCAGGGTGAAAAAAAACTCTGCCTAATATTTCCGCCTCCACCGGGGATCGAACCCGGTACCTTAGAACTACGAATCCCAAGCGCTGTCCACTCAGCTACAGTCCCCAGGGTACTTAAAAGCCACACTCTTTTGCTTATATATTAATTAATGCCATCTTTAAAGTTCAGTTCTGAGTCTTCGATTTAGGCCGTCGCTAAATTAAAAATAATATAAATTATGTTGACCAGACCACACACTAGAAATTGAAGGGACGACGACGTTTCGGTCCGTCCTGGACCATTCTCAAGTCGATTGTTGTCACAACAATCGACTTGAGAATGGTCCAGGACGGACCGAAACGTCGTCGTCCCTTCAATTTCTAGTGTGTGGTCTGGTCAACATACTTCAGCCACGTTATTGTGACTCATCGCCTGAATATAAATTATCCCTACCGTCCTGTGAATGTTACTTCGTGCTTTCAATCCTTACGCACTAGAATAAACTGTGGTTTAATCCTGGAGGGTTAATCCTGTTTAATCCTGTTTAATCACAATCGACTTGAGAATGGTCCAGGACGGACCGAAACGTCGTCGTCCCTTCACTTTCTAGTGTGTGGATTGGTCAACATGGTTTAATCCTGTCACTCGTTATCCTCCGTCCTGCCATTAGCAAGCATGGTGATTGCTTTCTAACCTTAGTGAATGTGGAAGTGCTTTATGTCTTAATTGGTCTGCCATCTGAGCTTTAGAAATTATTTAAATTAATATCTCCTAATATTCTTTTCTTCAGTTAGTTATTTCTGCCCGTAATCCTCTGGTCTCTTGCCCGTAATTAGTTACTACTAATTAGTGACATGCTCGAATGACAGTACTCAGTAATCACTCATTTCCTGGGATGAGCATTCAAAGCAATCTCCAATTATGCTTTATTCAAAGTAAATATGTTGTTATGTATAGCTGCATTATACATTTTTGTGGGTGCTTTACCATTTTGGCAAAGGAATGTTTTTTTGTTCTGAGGTTTCCATTAGTTTTCATGTCATGTGCTAAAGCCCTCAATGGGGTTCATCGTTCTCTCAATCATTCTTACCAAGATTGAAGTCTCCCATGATTAATAGTCGAGATCCATTCAAACTTGCTAATGAGGTGACATATTTGTGTTTGTATTATGTGTGTGTGTGTGTGTGTGTGTTAGTAGTGTGTGTGTGTGTGTGTGTGTGTGTGTGTGTGTGTTACCAGAAAGTAGGTAGAAACAGATAAGAAACTGTAGAGGAGAACGGTAGAAGGTTTCATAAATAGATCTACAAATATGGGAGAGAAAGGAGAAGAAAGAACTGCAAAAAAGGTAAGGTAAGGAATGAGAGAAGGGGGGGAGCTGGGGAGAAGTAGGAAGGGTGAGGGGAATGCCAATAATTACGGTTCATGTAAGCAGTGTGTTAAGGTGATATTGTGAATGCATTGTGATTTACAGCGAGCCATGTATATGGGGGTCCAATCCTTTCCCTTTCTGCCTGGTTTTGTACTAGTTTTCCCCTCACTTTCTCTCCTAATCTGTATCACTTTCTACACACACACACACACATACATACACATACACACAGACAGACATACACACAACACACATTTATATATTAATCTTCCTCTAGTTGTCTTTAATCTTAGATCTCTGAAATTTAATTTAATCTTAATTGCAAGACAAAACTAATTTAAAAAGCCAATTGAACCAAGAATAGGCACTAATGGAGTGTTAATTGGCGTCCCTTGATAAGACTTGGCGAACAGATTAGGTAATTGGGAACTCTTTTGATAAAAGAGGTTCGAGATGTGGAGGTTATGTCCGGGAGAGCAGAACGAGAAAGTATACGGAGATTTTCAGGAAGGCTTTGTTGGAGAAAAATTAAGTGATGGAACGAGTTTGTGTGGTGTGTGTGGTGTTATTAAAATCTTAAAAAGATATGAAAGTGGTGGAAGAAGATAGAAAACATGATCAGAAAATATTTTGTGGGCACAGAATATATTGACCAATCAATTATTGTATGAGCATTTCTTTAATACGTCTGATATAAATTTATTCCATAGGTTACATACATGAAGGTGCAAAAAACTCCTTCACTGTGTTCCAGTAGTGAGAAGGAAGCACGTAACAAGGCAAGAGAGGAAAGTACCCAGTAATAGCAATTAGAAGCAGCTAATCTGTATACTTCCCGAACGAGTTTTCTAAACCTGAACAAGCAAACACGATTGATGATTCATCGAATAAGGCTGAAACGGAAAATATTTTGACAGAGCTTGACAGATCTTGCCAGATCCGCTCTGGATAATATGCTCAATATTCACCAAAGCAAAACAAAAGAAACCAACATACAAATAAACATGCAAAAACACAGAAATACAAACACACGCTCATCCACGCATTCAATCAAACAGAACAAACAGCCAAAACTGAAAGGTCATAATCCTAGGATTTGTACACGTGGATCCAATCCCAGAACCCTATATGTAATAAATAAAAAAAATGGTTGTTGATGCTCTTCAAAGAGCAAACTCAAAAAGAGTAATAGAGTAGATAACGCGGATGGTTCGAAAATAGACGAATCATATCATTCAGGTACTGAAGTAACAGAGAAAATTACTCCTGATCGTGTATATTGAGAGAGTAACGTCTCGAAGAATGAGAGAGTCAGAGATGGGGCAAGAATACAGGCTAGGTTCATATCAGCACGATAAAACAGAAGAATCAGACCACTGAAGTTGGTATTTACAAATGAATTAGCGCCGAGTATTCTAATGAGACACAAAAGAGTTCTCAGTTAAACAACTGAACTTTACTGGATTTACTGGGAAAAAGACATGATATAGAGGTAAATCTGTATATATAGCAATAAAGAAAATAGGTTGGGGAGAACCTACCTACCTAAATAGGCAGGGAGAGGTTATGAGAGGAGAGCAAACAGCTGGAGGGTGGTGAGAGGCAAAATACAAGGACGCAGTCAATGCCAGCAAACCGCAGTATAATTTAAAACCGAAGAACTCAGAGAACCCCCAAAATCTTCTCCAAAGAAAACAAACCAAATATCCAGCAACGTCCTAGCCCAACTATACAAGTCTCCCCCTCCTACCCACCCATTATTTGCCTCCAACTGAGCATCAAGAATCCAACTCCATCCCAACAAGGACAAACTAGCCTACCGGGTCAAATAATCAACCTACGTGAGACCCACTTTTAAATATCCAGCCATAAAAATCTAACTAGAAACATCACAAGGCAAAATTAAAAAAGGTTTAAAGACATGCAACAAGACTTGTTCATGAGCTAGGAACAAGCTCTGGAACAGGATAGACGAGAACATTTGTGCTGAACACACTATAAGAAGTGTGATGTGGGTTTCATCACACCATTTAAGACTCTGGGAATTTTACAAGGTAGGAAAACAAGCATTGATCTATCCAAGAAACAGCAGAACGAGTTGGAAATTATACATAAACTATTAACAGAGATATCAGATAAAAATTCCTTCATTGTTACTGTTATCAATAACTCAAATAGGTTAGTAGTGGATGAAACCAACTTAACACACAGTTTGAAAAGCAAAAAATGATTTGAAAAACTAAATAAGTCATTACATTAAACTAAAAATTTTTGATAAACGAGTCTAAAAGCCGAGGTGAATCCCGTAAGCACATCTTGGTGAGTACATCTTGGTAAGTACATCTTGAGTACACACTTACGCATTAAAACAACAAAAGTACCGAGTACTTTTGGTACGAAAGTACTAAACCCGAGCACACCTGACTGTAAGCACTTCTGCATTGCGGCCTGCAGCAGGAATCATAAATTGTTTCTCAAACGTGTTTTGTAAAGAGCATCTCGTGTACGGAGACGATTGGGGATTTCGTGAGATGATTGGGAGTATAACTTGAACCAACTACGTCAGTCTAGTTATATAATCTTGGCGGTTAGTTAATTAATAGTGAAATGGATTCCGGGAGGACTTTAATCTCACAGTTAAAGTGATACTTTAATATGGCACCTTTTATTGATTGCAGTGATTTTATGGCAATATTTTTGATGGCAGTGTTTTGGCTCGTCGAATATGTGAGGCAAAGGCACACATATATTTAAACAGATGCACAAGGAAATACTCATATGAAGTGAGGGTGGTTGACAAGTGGAATGAGTTTGAACGAGAGGTGGTGAGGCATTGGTCATTCGTATCTTCAACAGCATGTGTGATAGAAGTGTAGAAAATTGTGAGTAATAAAAATGAATAAGAAACGAAAGTTTTAAGGCGGGGTTCTAGAGCTGAATCTCTCTTTCCGTGGATTCAAATAGGTAAGGAAGTGCAAACCTACAAACACACACTCACACACACACACACACACACACACACACACACACACACACACACACACACACACACACACACACACACACACACACACACACGCACACATACACACACTTTCATATGTAGATATGATAGAGCCCAGTAGGCTCAGGAATCTGTACACCAGTTGATTGACAATTGAGAAGCGGGAACAAAGAGACAAAGTTCAATCCCCGCAAGCACAACTAGAAGAGTAGTAGGTGAGCACACACACACACACACACATAAACACACACACACACACACACACACACACACACACACACACACACACACACACACACACACACACACACACACACACACACACACACACACACACACACACACACTCGCCCTAAATCACTATCACAGACAAAGCAAATCCCCCTGAGGCCCTCCCCTCTCCCCACCCACGCCCTGGGGAGAATGAATTATCTTGTGATTTGTGCAAAGTAAAGAGTTCGCTAATGAGTGAGGGAGAGAGAGAGGAAATAGTTAATGGGGTGTTGAACACAGTTGGAAGAATCGATTGTATTCCAGTCTTAATTATTCTCGAATCATTTAATCTCCTCCCGATTTCCTCTAATCAAGTACCTCATTTTGGAAGGTTTTCAGCTATTGTCTAACAAGGAACAGTTAGTGTGATTAGTTGAAGGAATCAGAGTTTTGACTTTAAAACCAATATATGTGACAAACTATTTATATATAAATGTAATTTCAAATACTGGTTATTTAAGACATAGCAAATGTCCTCTTTATGGAGAGGGGAGAAAGTGTGTTATATCCTTAGGTACATATTTTATTAATGTAGAAATTCATTGTTTGGTGGTGGAAGCTGTGGTGCTTCAAAGATATTAAACCTTTTGTGCCAATTTCAGCTCATTTGATAATCATTTAGGCATTCTAACCATCTAAAAACACATTATAACAAGGTTATACTATTTCAGCAGTATCAAACTACTAATTCTTCTCAACAGTATCGCTCCACCACACTCCAGTACCACAAAAGAACCAACACCACCACACTTCAGTACCACAAAAGAACCAACACCACCACACTTCAGTACCACAAAAGAACCAACACCACCACACTCCAGTACCACAAAAGAACCAACTCCACCACACTTCAGTACCACAAAAGAACCCACACCACCACACTTCAGTACCACAAAAGAACCAACACCACCACACTTCAGTACCACAAAAGAACCAACACCACCACACTTCAGTACCACAAAAGAACCAACACCACCACACTTCAGTACCACAAAAGAACCAACACCACCACACTCCAGTGCCACAAAAGAACCAACACCACCACACTTCAGTACCACAAAAGAACCAACACCACCACACTTCAGTACCACAAAAGAACCAACACCACCACACTTCAGTACCACAAAAGAACCAACACCACCACACTTCAGTACCACAAAAGAACCAACACCACCACACTTCAGTACCACAAAAGAACCAACACCACCACACTTCAGTACCACAAAAGAACCAACACCACCACACTTCAGTACCACAAAAGAACCAACACCACCACACTTCAGTGCCACAAAAGAACCAACACCACCACACTTCAGTACCACAAAAGAACCAACACCACCACACTTCAGTACCACAAAAGAACCAACACCACCACACTTCAGTACCACAAAAGAACCAACACCACCACACTCCAGTGCCACAAAAGAACCAACACCACCACACTCCAGTGCCACAAAAGAACCAACACCACCACACTCCAGTGCCACAAAAGAACCAACACCACCACACTCCAGTGCCACAAAAGAACCAACACCACCACACTTCAGTACCACAAAAGAACCAACACCA
>NC_091225.1:17924189-17964189 GCF_040958095.1 Procambarus clarkii | reverse complement strand
AGATTTGTTTTTTGAATCAAATTTTAGATTTGTTTTTTGAATCAAATTTTAGATTTGTTTTTTGAATCAAATTTTAGATTTGTTTTTTGAATCAAATTTTAGATTTGTGTTTTGAATCAAATTTTAGATTTGTGTTTTGAATCAAATTTTAGATTTGTGTTTTGAATCAAATTTTAGATTTGTGTTTTGAATCAAATTTTAGATTTGATTCCGGTGTAGGGATGAATGTGGGGAGCATGCAAAGGTCCTGATATAGAGCTTGTTTCAGCTGAGAGAAGCTCGCTCGTTGATAAGTTAAATGTTTCAGCTGCTTACTTGACCCTTGTCAGTTGCTTACAACGGAACAATAAACTAAATTCGAAGTATATGCGAAGGGTCGCTGGGTTTGCTGTTAGGCTTAACGACCTCGGGAGAGGGTTATTAAGGGCCTCACAATAGTTTACTGACCAACATGCAGTATATTATACTCCTTAATATAGTTCTCAAGTAAACTCATATATCCTGAGAAGAAAGGAATATATATATATATATATATATATATATATATATATATATATATATATATATATATATATATATATATATATATATATATATATATATATATATATATATATATATATATATATATATATATAGTAATATATATATATATATATATATATATATATATATATATATATATATATAAATATCCTTTTTGACGTAAGGATATGTGTGATTACGATGAGGTTATGATCGCTTATTAGTAGTTACGAAATTGTACAATACCGTTATGTACGAATTCAAAAAAAGTGAGTACATGAATGGAAAATGAATAAGATAGAAGGTAATCAGTAAACGAGCAGTGTCAATAAAATTATTTACTGTTATTAAGAAAAACAAATTTGAAATGTTCAACATGTTAAAGTGTTGGACAAAATGGGAACGTTCAGATAGAAAAGCGAAATCATAGTGATTTTTGAAAATTTGTAAGACCCATAACACTAGAATTTTACTAAAAATAAATAATTTAGAAAGTTTATGAATTCCGTTATGTAAACATAACTAAATGCAAAATTCGACTTCTAGAAACAAGTAAATAGGCATACAAAATAAATACTCAAAAGAAAAATACAGAATAAATTTGAACAAAAAAAGAAGCCAACCAACATCAAAACTAACAAAGAAACTCACACATTCCCAATGTTAAGTTAATTAACATTTTGAACAACAAAAAGGGATCACTTCTTAAAATAAAATTAAAACACGTAAGCATAATACATTTCAGAAATGTATTTACAAAAATTATTTTCTTTATAATACTACTTAGCCTACAGTACAATTTCTTATCGGAATATTTTTTTGATAGTGAACAAGCCAGGAATTCGATTAGAAATGAAAAGGGGAATTTCAACAAATTTGTTAGTAGACGTCGAATTTTTTGGTTATCGTGTTTGAACACGTAATCTTTTATCGAAATAGATGCAGGAAGGTTGAAAGCACTGGAGTTGATAAATGTATAACACATGCATACATTTTAAAATGTGCGATAAAGTCTACGGGCTCAGCAACCCATATTTAACTTACTTAGTTGTTTATTTTCCAATAATCATATTATTATTATTATTATTATTATTATTATTATTATTATTATTATTATTATAAGTGTATAATTTAAATCATTATTATTACAAGTATTACTTTAATTATACTTTTAATATTATAGTTATTACTCACATTTTCCCAATAACATTAATATTTTAAACCCCATTCATATCGATTATTAAATAAATATATCTAAAATTGTGTGAAATACAAGGCAGACTATAGCAAGGTTCATAGAAGACGCAGGAGCAGACGATGGCTTGGAGAGCATTTCCAGGAGAAGGTTTTGTTGGCGATAATGGAATGTTGGGGTGTTATTGTGGCCAGTGGAGGCTGAGGGCAGCGAAAAGTGTGGGTGAGGAAGTTGGGGAGAGAGAGAGAGAGAGAGAGAGAGAGAGAGAGAGAGAGAGAGAGAGAGAGAGAGAGAGAGAGAGAGAGAGAGAGAGAGAGAGAGAGAGAGAGAGAGAGAAGAATTATCAAGGGGAAAGAGCGCCAAGCCATTATGGCTATATAGCACTTGGAAGGGGTCAGGATAAGGATCTGGGATGGGACGTGGGGAAGGAATGGTGCCCAACCACTTGTACGGTCGGGGATTGAACGCCGGCCTGCATGAAGTGAGACCGTCGCTCTACCGTCCAGCCCAAGTGGTTGGACATAGAGAGAAAGAGAGAGAGAGAGAGAGAGAACAACAATCAGGAGGAGAATGAAGAAGAGAATAAGAGAACAACGAATAGAGGAACTAGAAAGTAGAATACACGAATAAGATAGAGAAGGGGAAGTGGGCAAAGGGAGGAAGTGGGCAGTGGGAAACGAGATGGATATTCCATTCAGTATAATTAAATATCAATCTCAACTATTTATAAATCTCCTCTTAGGTTCAGAATCGCTGAAAATTAAGTATCCGCATAGCGTGACATTTTCCGGCCCTAGTTACAAGCAAGGCTTAATTGGGTAGTTAACTCGATTCATAGCTTCGTTTGATCGTCTGGAGATATAGCAGTTTTTTTGGTTTACTAAAGTCATTGAAGACAGATGATGTAACTAGTCATTAATACCTGACCCTGTGTTTGTTCAAGCATATATTATCTTAGTGTGATGGTTAAGGTCATTTTGCAGCATATATGTCATGTCGAAAAGGTATATCATCTCTTGTATATGGAAGATATAACGCTTTTGACATAGGTAAGTGGCATCTGTCTCATTATAGATATATTATTTGAATGTACAAAGTTAAGGTTATTCTACATTGCATTATTGTTAAGGCTCACGGGTTTAGAATCATGGTCAGTGGCGTCTGAGTTCAGACGGATATCGTGTTTTGAGTTGAGTTGAAGACATTTGAAGAGATTAAGTCACATTTAACACACATTGTATATTCTTTCATCTCACGTCTCTCCATCACCCTTTCCATCATCAGTCTCCCTTCCATCACCCTTCCCTCCATCACCCTTCCCTCCCTTTAACACCATCACTACAATTTCCTTTAACTCACTACAAACTTAACTACACTAACTCCTCACTACAACGTATTATCTGAGGGGCAAAATACGACGTCAAAATTAGCTGTCAGGAGATAACTTATCACCCAGAAGTAATTTCCGTCAGAAGCAGCGAATATTAGGTCATTGTTGCTCTGATTTTGATTAATCTTTGCGTCAAGCGATTTGGAGCTCAGTTTTCCTGTTTTATTGCTCTAAGTGCTCAATTAAGAGTGATAAGTAATGGGACAGATCGGTCGATTTGGGGAAAAATAAATTGCCCAAGTTGATGAACATCACTAATTCCACATTTTTTAATTACTATTTACCTCACTTGATTAAAGCATACCTGGCTTGATTTATACACACATGTGTAAATTATTACGCATCTAACCGAACCGATATACCCAGTTCTTGTTCCAGTAACTGCTTCAGCAACATATGTAGAATTGTGCCTACGTATTTACATATGTGCTAACTCATTTGCATATATCCCAACGCATATACAAGTGTGGTAATTCTTTCACACATGTGACAGTTCATAAACATATTTGCCAGTTCATATTCACATTTGCTAATTCATACACAGGTGTGCTTTTTCATGCATATGTGCGTCAATTTATATACATGTATGCCAATTCATAAAACGTGTGGAAAGTCACGTATATTCGTTACAACTCAAGCACCAAATACACATGTGTGTGTGCCAACTAATACAGATGTGTACCACACCATACCCACCTGTGGCAGCGAGTATGAATTACTGCTGTTTCATACACACCTGTGCAATGCCACTTAATACCCCTCCAACACCTTAACCAAATTAAATACACATTCTCCAAATTAAATACACTTGAACCAAATAAGAACACACCTATTTTATTTGATGTATATCTTACATTAAACTTGTTAAGCTACACATGGCTTAATTAATGTATTCTTGTTTTCTGGGAAATAAAGCCATTTCTTATTCTACTTAATCAAAGTAACTAATCAAGATTCGTAATAATATCCTAATTATTTGTCCAACCTACGCCAGACCATTTCCTCAATACGCTGCACTGGCATGGAATACTCATCTGAAAAAAGATATATTAAAAACTAAATACTATTTAAATATATGCAGAAATGCAAATATTGCAATGCCATCACTCATTCATGAGTTGAAGGAACTGCACTAAGTTTGACATAAATTATAATGGATATGACGAATGGGAATATTAAATTAAAAATGTAAGTAAGATTAAAACAAGTTGAAAAAGTAGTCATTGCATTAAGCCAGTATGGATCAAGAATGCAGGGCTTAGCAGCTAACGTTCAACCTTGCACTCACGGCTGGATGAGCTCATAGACATAAGAATATATACAAGGCCACATAAACAAACACACACACACACACACACACACACACACACACACACACACACACACACACACACACACACACACACACACACACACACACACACACACACACACAAACACACACACACACAAACACACACACACACACACACACACACACACACACACACACACACACACACACACACACACACACACACACACACACACGAAAGAACATGACCACAACATAAAAAATAATTATTAACCTCTCAAAGAATTAAAGAGAGTAACATTAGCAAAATTAGAAGTTGACACACAGGTGCATTTGGCTGATATTAAACCTAAAAAAGCAAATCCCAAACAGTTGTCCAAAAACAGACAAAAACAAACAAACAGGGAGAAACTTAGCATGTAAGCGAGCAGTTAAACAAGCGAGGAAGCCCTCCCCCTCCCTTCCCCCTTCCCTTCCCCCTTCCCTTCCCCCTTCTCTTCCCCCTTCCCTTGCCCTTTTCCATTCTACACTCTCCCTCCTCTCCCTACAGCTGTCATTGCCTTGGTAAGAAATGGAACCATTAAAATGTAAGCAGAGGAAGAGCGTCTCCAAGTTGTAATTAAGAGAGTCCTCTCTCTCTCTCTCTCTCTCTCTCTCTCTCTCTCTCTCTCTCTCTCTCTCTCTCTCTCTCTCTCTCTCTCTCTCTCTCTCTCTCTCTCTCTCTCTCTCTCGTGGTGATACACATCTCGCCACGAGAGCATAGGGAACTGTGAGAGAATGCTCTGAAATAGCAAATATACTGGGACGAAAAAAAATTCTGAACTGGAATTTAGCTTCGTTTAAATTCTTCAGAATAAATTGCTGCTAGGAAAAAACAAAAGGGACATTGTAATCACTTTAAATTTTTTATTATTTGTGTTTCTGTTATCATGATGACAAATAGTTTTATTCCTGTAAATATTTTCATAGCAGTTAAAGAAGTTGAATTAATTTTATACAATTGTGGTTCAATTTGATATTGATTTAATATCAATATTAAAGATATCTTTGTGTTGTTAGATATACATTTACTGTGTTTGAATCAAGTGACCATGTTTGGATTAATAGCTTACTGGAAGAATAAAACAGTTTCATAATTCTGCGTATTTTGATGATGAACGAAACATTTTAGTTTTACTACGATATCCGCTACCTAGCAATCACATTCGATAGTATATTATTAATAGTGAGAGTTGAAGAGGAACTAAGTGATTGGTATGCAGTTTGTGAACTTCAAGTACAAACAGATTAAGTACACATGTTGTGTGCTATGAGAGCACACAACATATATATATATATATATATATATATATATATATATATATATATATATATATATATATATATATATATATATATATATATATATATATATATATATATATATATATAATATGTAAGTCATTAGGCATTCCTTTGACTCGAGGTCATTAGTGACTCTACAAATATGCAAATTTACATATACATTTCCAGCTTAACCTTTCTTAATCAAATTAAATAGTGTTTATTGTCTAGTGTAACAGCTGGGTGGAAGGTTTTATGGTTCCGTTATATAGTTATCATATGTGATAACAGAAACCTGTGAATGTCAGCTATAATATTAACTTTGTTGAATTGTTTAAACTATGCTTATCATTAATATGCTTAAAATATTTTAATATCTGCTAAGCCTCGTATCTCTGGAATGAATTTTGGTATGCAATCGAGGTAAATACTTCCCAAATATTGTCTGATGACATATTTCACTTCTGTTGCGTGTCCGCGATTGGAATTATATTTTTATGAATCTTGAATGATTAGTAATTTAAAGAGTTGTGAAGAGCGACAGGACTCCTCCAAGGATAATTTGGCTTGCTCACCATTGTGTCAGACCTCATCAATTGCTCCAGTAATATGCATGACAGAGGATAGAGTGTATAGAGGATACACATGTATCCTCCTAATAGAGGATACACATGTATCCTCTTAATAGAGGATACTGGCGTAAAAGATTTTCTTTCCGGAGGTCCATCTGCCTCAAACCGATTCCATGAATTTTACAACAACAAAATTCTTTATTGATATACAACCCGGATTGCTCACCTGATTTATATTTTCGGGTTACTGTTGTTGATACATTCTAGCGTATTACCATGTATGGGAAGTAATGTAAAGCTGATGTATTAACATCCCATCTCACGTTGTTATGGTGTTGGCTGAGAGATGGAGGAATCAAGAGGAGTTTAACAGATAATGGAGTCACAATAACGTGGCTAAATTATGTTGACCATTGAGAATGTATTGACTTGAGAATATTCCAGGACGGACCGAAACGTCGTCGTCCCTTCATTTTCTTGTGTGTGGATTGGTCAACGAGATTAACAGACTGGCGAATCTTAGCTAATCCATTCGATTACCTGAGATGGGTTGCTTGCTATGCTTTAAACTTAGATAATAATTTTCCTGAGTGGCTGGATGAAAACTCGTTAGAAGTCAAACCTCTATTCCATTTGGTAAGGATTTGATTAATTAACTTTCTTATGAGGGTCAGCTGGAGGATGATGAGGGTCTCGCTTCATGCAGGTCGGCGTTCAATCCCCGACCGTCTACCAAGTGGTTGGGCACCATTCCTTTCCCCCCGTCCCATCTCAAATTCCTTATCCAGACCCCTTCCAAGTGCTATATAGTCGAATTAGCTTGAAGCTTTTCCCTGATAGTTCCATTCTCTTAGCAATTATGGGGCCCATGTCTAAGGCTGTTTTGTCGTTTAATGGAACCATAAGACCCCGAACTACTTCACCCACTTTTAGAACAATCGTTATACAAGATTGTAACCACCATAAAGCGGTGTTGTATCGTGAATAAATAAATTTATTATGTCAATAATTATTGTCAGTTAAATAATTACATTTATTATGATGCATCGTTTATTATTCTTAAAGTAGTTTGTAAGAAGGAGTTTTTATAATTATATTTATTTATAATAATTGTAATTATTTAAATATAATTTTATAATAAATAATTATTCGGAGCTTTATCGAAAGGGTGTTTTCTAAATTTCTTTATGGCGTGATAATTCTTTACCTTTTCTGTTAATTGTTAACAAATACAAAATAGGCCTAAATTTTTTAAACATTACTGCAAACTACAATTAGTGCAATCCAGCTACGTCATTGGAGGTTGATCGATGGTTTCGTAGTTCGCTTTTTATGGTAGGTTATAGCGACCCTTTCCAAAATAGCCAATTTGAGAGAGTGCTGTTAAAGTCTGTATGTTGGTGTATAAAAGTGAGAGAGAAAGAGAGAGACATAGAGAGATGACAAAAATATTTCTCCCAGGACAGACACCGGTGCTGTGGAATCAGGCCAACTTTAGCATTCTAGGAAAAAAATTGTTGAAGACTAACTTTCTTGGATATTTTTTTTTCTTGGTATGTCTTTTTAGCTAAGTAGCTGAGAGAGAGAGAGAGAGAGAGAGAGAGAGAGAGAGAGAGAGAGAGAGAGAGAGAGAGAGAGAGAGTCGTTCTGTATAAGGTATATCTAATCAATTTTTTGTCACCCCAGTATGATATTAATTTTCTTATTAATACCAATTAGGCAACTATTTAATCAATATAGGATGATACTCTTAGACCTATGAGTTCCAAGGCACATGCAAGCCATTCATCCATACACACAAACACACAGGAGTGCACAGTGACAGAGCTCAGGCGGTAACAAACCCACTCTCAAACACTTCAACGAAAGCCAATCGCCCGAAGACATTTCATCCTCTCTTTGTGCTCTGCAAATTGTCAACAAAACCTTTGATGCCTGGAGCTGGATTCATACTGGAGAGACAACTCTATTATCGTCCTGCACTTCACCTTACTCTCTCTATTTCTCTCTATTTCTCTCTCTCTCTCTCTCTCTCTCTCTCTCTCTCTCTCTCTCTCTCTCTCTCTCTCTCTCTCTCTCTCTCTCTCTCTCTCTCTCTCTCTCTCTCTCTAGTTATATTTATTTCTCTATTCCACACTACCTCCCTCTCAATCTCATACTTCTCCACCTCTTCCTCTTCCGCCTGAGGAAGCTATATTCCCTACCATGTCTGTCATGAATCCGTATTAAAATAGTGGAAATATCGAAGCTTTCCTCATATTACCGTCAGCTTGTGGATACCTCAGACTCCCTGTGCAACCAGTCCTTCATGCAATGTTACTTTAGGAAAACTCTTGAGAAAATTTAAAACAAAAATTATATTCCCTTTCAAATCGTTTTCTTTGAATTTAATTTTGATTTATCAGTTCCTTTGATTTGTTTAATATATTATTGTATTTGTCTTTGCTTCTGTTTCTCTTTTTATGTGTTTTAGAATTTTGAAAAAATTAAGAATATCTAATTAAAATATCATTAATGTAAGTGAGACATAGATGTTGGTCTGTAATTAGAAGATTTAAAGCTAAATGAAGTCTGTTCTTACCTTTATTTCACCGCAATAAAAACTCTGTTCTTCTAAGCGTAAACAAATGTGTTTTAGTACTATTTTATTGACGTAATGTTGCCGTTAAATGGGTTTAATGAGCATCTCCTCGATAGGTTAAATTGTTTGCTTAGGTTTGTTGACCAGACCACACACTAGAAGGTGAAGGGACGACAACGTTTCGGTCCGTCCTGGACCATTCTCAAGTTGATTGTGAATGGTCCAATCGACTTGAGAATGGTCCAGGACGGACCGAAACGTCGTCGTCCCTTCACCTTCTAGTGTGTGGTCTGGTCAACATACTTTAGCCACGTTACTGGGACTGATCGCTTGCTTAGGTTTGTTCGTTTGTGACAAAATCACTTGATGTATAAAAGTGTTTGTGTCTGATTATGTTTACTGTGTGTGTTTGTGTGTGTGTGTGTGTGTGTGTGTGTGTGTGTGTGTGTGTGTGTGTGTGTGTGTGTGTGTGTGTGTGTGTGTGTGTGTGTGTGCTCACCTAGTTGTGCTCACCTAGTTGTGTTTGCGGGGGTTGAGCTTTGCTCTTTCGGCCCGCCTCTCAACTGTCAATCAACTGATTACTAACTACACTAACTACTTTTTTTTTCACACCACACACACACACCCCAGGAAGCAGCCATGTGTGTGTGTGTGTGTGTGTGTGTGCTCCCACCCGCCAGTCTCTGTCAATATCACACATTAAACAAAACAAAAATAAACAAGGTGTCCACAGCGAGACGGACCGGAAAGTCATATTTGCCCAAACTTTCGTCTCCTTACTTGTAATCAACAGATAAAATTCCAGAGGTTGCTGGCGCTGCGGGGGATTAAATTCTGCGGAAATCTGGAGAAAAATATTGACTGGAAAGTTAAACATCCAAGCCCTAGTTAAGTGATATTTGATGTCTGTTGTTTATTTTGCGAGACGTTCTTCGAATCAAGCAATACTAATTAATACAAATAAACAATAGAAGTTAATAAATCATTGTTGTAAAAATATAATTATATGTAATAATTAGACGGGGTACATTGGTTGGAAATTTGTGTGTACACTATTTCTCTTATTCTCTCTCTCTTTCTCTCTCTCTCTCTCTCTCTCTCTCTCTCTCTCTCTCTCTCTCTCTCTCTCTCTCTCTCTCTCTCTCTCTCTCTCTCTCTCTCTCTCTCTCTCCTGGTTGTTTAACAACTTTAACAGCCACATTATTACAACAATAGTGCCCACAACCCCCTAATGTGTGTGATTACTCACACTAAAAATTCCCCCATTATTAATTAAAAATATTCTGCTCCCCATCATTCATTCAACCCTCCTTCAAACCTCTATTCATCCCGAAACCCTCAGTCCAGTCCTCTCTCCAACACTCTCCAACACAGCCTCTCCAACACTTCTTCAGTCCCCAGCACTCCATCTTCTATCAACACAACTTAAGGTTAGTTTGAGTAGGAAACACTAAGGCAAAATCACAATATATCACTGATAAAAAAATATGACGACAAGAATCTGGGATGGGACGAGAGGGAAAGGAATGGTGCCCCAATCACTTGGACCATCAGGAATCGAACGCTGACCTGCAAGAAGCGAGGCCTCCGCTGTGCCGACCTGCCCAAGCGGTTTGGTTCCATCAATACAAGTCACTGCCAAGTTGGTTTTCTATCACCCCTGCTGGTGAGCCTGCCAGGCTTGCGTCTTTAATTAAAAAGTTGCAGGAACTCGTGGTCGAGGCAGAGAAGAGGAGGAGAGAGTGCAATATGTGGGAATAGAAGATGTGAAGAGGGAGAGGAAGGAAGAGGAAGGAAGACGAATCTAAGAGAGGAGTGCTCTCAGAACAGGTGAGAGGTGGAGGAGGAGTTGGAGGACAATGAGTGAAGATGTATTGAACGTCTTGGAGTGAAAGTGTTGATGAGATAGAGTGTTAGAGTGAAGGTGCTGTAGGGGAGAAAGGGACATGTAAGTAGATGGGCCACACCAATCATTTCAAGGCCTCCTTCTTCCACTTTCTTTACCGTGAAGAGAAGGACGAGGAGGAGGAAGAGTAGAAGGAGGAAGAGGAGGAGGAAGAGTGTTTTGGAAAAGTTCTTGATTGGAATATGTGAATTGACGACAAAATGAGAAGGAAGGAGCAGTTTGAGTTAGGAAAGAGGTAGAAAGAGGAGCTTGAGTGAGGGAAAGGGATGGGTTAGAGTGAGGGAAGAGAGAGAAGAAGGGGGTGAGGGAAGAGGGGGAACTGAGTCTTTGTAAGACTAAAGCAGATTGAGGTAACAGACAGAATATTAATATTTCTTTCTTACTGTTTGCCTGTCTGTCTCTCCTGTCCTTCTATCTGTTTCTCTCTTCCTCCCTGTTTTTTTCATCCATTTTTCACTACCTCACTCTGTCGTTCTCTCCGCTCTTACCACTCTTTATCACCACACTCCAAGTCTCGCTCCCTCGCAGAGTCTACAATCACCTTTGCTCTTCATATTTTCCACTGAATTTCACTCCAGAGCAAAAGGAAAAACCTGAATTCTCAATTCCTCTCGCAGTAAATTTTGTCCCGTTTGTGTCGTGGACTTTGTTGTGTGATGCTCCACCTCTTGTTGTGTGGTTGGATATATATATATATATATATATATATATATATATATATATATATATATATATATATATATATATATATATATATATATATACATATATATATATATATATATATATATATATATATATATATATATATATATATATATATATATATATATATATATATATATATATATATATATATATATACAGTCTACACCCTCTCTTTCGATTCATAGCAATTGACTACAAAGCCACATAAACAACATCTGAGCCTTTCCTCGGGCGGGTGGCAAAGTTACTGATCTCCAAGGATTGACGAGGCTCACACTCTATTGAACCAACGCCAACTAGCGAGCTTTAATAAGGCAGTATTCCCTTCGAGAAAATATTACCCTTACCGCGGGAGCTACGTAACAGGCGTTTGTCACTTGTTCGTTGATGTGTTACTTATTTGTTGATGTGTTACTTGGTTACTCAGTGTTATAGCTTTATTTATATTTCTAGTTATTCGTATTCATGCGGGTAGGTTTGAAATTTATTCATTAGCATTCTTTGGTACAAGAATATGTATGTGGATATGTGTGTGATATACGTTTGTTTTGATATCTTTAATTTTATGTGAGAGCAACGCATTTATCAATTGAAATATATTGCATAATATAAATAGGTTTTTTATCCTGTATCAGTTTATATTATATTAGAGTTCTATGTAGCGAATAGGTTAGGCAAGGAGTGTAGGTTGGCATTTAATTTCGTTTGAAGTATGTGTTCGAAGCATTTACAGAAATGTTCGAGAAATATTCGAACATCATCAGTTGGAAGTCATTTGTAATACGTTTTTCTCCTTCATTAACAGGGGTTGGCGGCTGGATTAACGAGCCTTTCGCCTTTATGATGACGGACTGCAAAGAGAACAGGTAAGATATCAGTTTATCTTCTATTATTTGACATAATTTTGAACCTGCGGCAGGATATCCTGCGTTTAGATTTGTGTTCCAAGTTACTGGTGAGGTTGCTTAAGAGTAACCAGTGAGTGACTGGCATCTTTAGTTGTCTGGAGCAGCGTATCTTAAAGTAGATATCTCAATGATATCTCAAGGACCTCCAGCCTCCGATCTCAGGCGCTGGAGGTCGTTGGTCGGTAATGAGTTTTCTCGTGAGATTTGTTATTATTTTTTCCCCATTTCTTAATCCTCAGAGGTCACAATAACATTTTTTTCTTAATACGACACGGTCACTTAAGGTGAGTTTTGTATTTACAGTGAACCTCTCTCTTCTTAGTATAACATGCATATTCAAGATGTGTTTGGTAGTCATATTAACAACCTTGTTCTCTGGTCTTTCAGAGTGGGTAGTTTTGGTATTTTTGTGAGCTGTGCTATCTTAATTTCATGTCTTGATTATTGTTTTCTTAAATTTTGTTTCTTAAGTCTTCTGTTCCTTGGATGATAGCAGTCATTTTCTGGATGAGCACGTTTTCTGTGCCCTGTAATAGGTCCTCAGTCTCTTTGATGGGTGTCCTTAAGGATTTTAAGGACACCTCTTAAGGATGTCCTTAAAGGGAGCCTTAAAATTCGTCTGTTGACACAAATATGTTGCAGCTCGTCGTCCAGTAGTTGCCTCGTTAAGAAAGCAACAGTTTCACTTTAGGAATCTTCAGCAGCTGCATGTCGAATGGCCTCTTTTGCTGTTGTTAGTTGGGCAATATCTTCACATTGAAGGTGCTGATACAACGACAAGTGGAATACAGCTCTATGATGTAGTAGAAAATATTATTGATTTATTCCTAATATCATTGTTGATTAAAAATAAATATATTGGCCATTATCACGTTTTGCAAGAGATAATTCTTTTGCTGTTTCGTTATATTAAAGAAAATTATTTAAGACTCACACGAAAGAATAAAGGTGTAGCTAAAAGATGCACATGAAATCTAAGACTGGTGGGGAGAATTGTCTGGGGAAATAGTGAAGGTTGGCCTGAGGGTGGTGGGGGAAAATTGGTCTCAAGTTTCAGGCCTTCAAATTGGAACGTTATCGCTTGTGAATGTCATCGAATTGGGGGATTCTGATGTCATGTGAGCAGGCTAATGGCCATTATATTATTCATATTATTTCTGATTGTACTATGCATCGATATTTACTCGTTTATTTGTTAATTTACGGCAGAGAATATGTATGGTCTTTCTATTTTATTCCCTCGTCGAATGCTGTCTCTTCATTATCTAGTTTCATGCAGGTCGGCGTTCAATCCCCCGACCGTCCAAATGGTTGGACACCATTCCTTTTCCATTCCCATCTACAATCGTTATCCTGACGATTCCAAGTGCTATTCAGTCATAAATGACTTGGCGTTTTTCTCTAATATTTTCTTCCTTTTCTCGACAAGTCAATAATGTCATATATATCTATCTTGCCTGTCCCCTACATTAAAACATCTTTCTCTCTCTCTCCACATCATTCATGTTCACTAAATACCTTAACTACAGGCATTTTCCCCACAGTGATTCCATTTTCGTTCTTCCAACTGAATGTTTGAAGATTCTTCAACATTCTCCAGTGAATTCTCGACTCCTCCTGCACATCAAACCAGTGTCTTCGCTACCCTCTCGCTCCCCTCACTGCAAGGAATGTAGGTTCCTCCCTGCCCTTTGGTGAACTGGAAGCCATGTCACATAATCGTTAAGGGAGATCAGTGGCTCGATCCCAGACTTGCAGATACTATTGAGGTCCAGTGAAGGGGACATGCCTGCTTATTCGCGTCTAATCAGGGGTGAGGGCGGAGATAAGGGACTATGAGGGCCCTTCAGAAGGTCAGGATTAGGTCACTGGTTGGTTTATAAATGGCAATGAAGGTCAAAGGGAAGGCTAATCACTGGCTAATCACTCGTTCACTGCATCGTTATGTGTTGGTTTCATTCACTGTTTGTCTCGTTCACTGTCGTTCACTCTCACTGATTCGTACAAGGTTAGTGTCTTTAAGGTTGAAGTTTGCGAGGTTATTGCTTTGTTTAAGGCAATATTCACAGTTTAGATGATTAGCTTTTTCAGAATCCTTCTCGTACATGTACATAGTCGTGATCGAGACCTCTTTTGGTGATTGGGTTTGATCTGTGTTCATAGTCGTGTTAGAACGACCTCTGACTATTGACAGTCGTGTTAGAACGATCTCTGACTGTTGACAGTGGTGTTGGAACGACCTCTGACTGTTGACAGTCGTGTTAGAACAACCTCTGACTTGACAGTCGTGTAAAAACGACCTCTGACTTGACAGTCGTGTTAGAACGACCTCTGACTTGACAGTCGTGTTAGAACGACCTCTGACTGTTAACAGGCGTGTTAGAACGACCTCTGACTGTTGACAGTCGTGTTAGAACGACCTCTGACTGTTGGCTGGCGTGTTAGAACGACCTCTGACTGTTAACAGGCGTGTTAGAACGACCTCTGACTGTTGACAGTCGTGTTAGAACGACCTCTGACTGTTGACAGTCGTGTTAGAACGACCTCTTACTGTTGACAGTCGTGTTAGAACGACCTCTGACTGTTGACAGTCGTGTTAGAACGACCTCTGACTGTTGACAGTCGTGTTAGAACGACCTCTGTCAGTCACCGTCAACTTGACACCAAGAGAAGAAGAATTATATACTTCAGTGCCATGATTCCTCAATCACGCTATTGTGATATCTGTCTGTAAAGTGTTTTATAAATGTAAGCAAAGCCGCCGTACTTGCGAAAAGATGGACAGGTTTCGTAGAAGAACGTGCTTGATGAATCTTCGATTTTTACCTGTACACAGACATGTGGTCTAATTAGTACAGGTAGACAAGAGCGTTGTCACACACAGAGATCACACTAACGTGATGCATCAAATGAACAAATCCACAAGGGCCGTGACGAGGATTCGAACCTGCGTCCGGTAGCATCCCAGACGCTGCCTTAATCGACTGAGCTACGACAGGGTTAAAAGGGTTGAAACCGAAGTTCTACTGAACTTACAAGATCCCGTAAGTGAGAACAGCCTATTGACATAGCTCGGGTGCAGGGGGAAGGTTGTGTAAAAGCCAGGTTTGTGCCTCGGAGAGGCTACAGGATCCAGTAAGTTCAGTAGAACTTCGGTTTCAACCCTTTTAACCCTGTCGTAGCTCAGTCGATTAAGGCAGTGTCTGGGATGCTCCCGGACGCAGGTTCGAATCCTCCTCACGGCCCTTGTGGATTTGTTCATATGATGCATCACGCTATTGTGATTTCTGTCTGTAAAGTGTTTTATAAATGCAAGCAAAGCCACCATGCTTGCGGAAAGATGGACAGGTTTCGTAGAAGAACGTGCTTGATGAATCTTCGATTTTTACCTGTACACAGACATGTGCTCCAATTAGTGCAGGTAGACAAGAGCGTTGTGTTCCCGTCGCTGCTCTTACAGGTATTAGAGAGCTTCCCTCTCACACACCTGTTCTCTCTTTCGGTAAAATGCAAATCGTCTTTGTGTCAGCGAAGGTTTCTTATTGGGTTTCTTCCTCCACCTTCGGCAGGAGGTTTCTAAGACCCCTCAGGAAGGTGCTGCTGTGCGCTTCGTGTAGGTATATTGGGAAAAGCATTATTATTGAAAAACTGTCTTTTGGGTTCTCGATCGAGCTGCCCCAACCTGGAGGGTGTTGTAATGGTGCAAGCGTGGCAAGGTGGTAGTGGCGGTGTTGGGGGTGGTTGCTGAACTAGTGTGAGTGGGGCTTGGATGGTGGTAGCAAGGGTGTTGGTGGTAGTTTGGTTAGTGGTGGTAACGGGGTCAGAGGCAGTGATGGTGGTTTAGATGGTAGTTTAGGGGTGATGGTGGTAGTTAGGATGGTGGTACAGGTGTTCCACCATATTAATGGTGGTTGTTGATGGTTTGGGTGGTGGTAGGGGTGTTTGGTAGCAGTGATATCGTAGTTTAGATAGCGATAGTGAGGGTGTTGGTAACTGTGAGACGTCGTCTCGCGGGTGGATGCAAGCGCTTCTGTTCTCACTAAGGTAATTTTACCGACTAAAGATGATGTGCGTGTCGGGATGCTTAATGGTTCGTTGAACTGGTGAGGGGAAGTGTTCCAACTGAACATATTTACATAACGACGTTCAACTCCTGGTGATTTTGCCTCTTTGTCTCTGCTTATATTCATGCGTGTATTCACCTATTTGTATTCACCAATCTGTGTCTGTTGTTAGCTCTTGAGCTCCGCCTCTCTGGAAATTGGGTGACTAATATGATAACGTCCAACCTATTTTTTGTGTTATATCTATTATATGTATTTATATCTCACAAAATAGCTACACACACACACACACACACATTCACAAGATGCAGCCCATTATACGGTCTAGCTCCCAGGTACCTATTTACTACTAGGTGAACAAAAGCGTTAGAGGGAAGAAACTCATTTGTTTCTGCCTAGGCCAGGAGTCGAACGTGGGCCCTTTGGACTATGACCCCAGAGCCTAAGTCACTAGTTCCTGTGTATGTGTGTGTGTGTGTGTGTGTGTGTGTGTGTGTGTGTGTGTGTGTGTGTGTGTGTGTGTGTGTGTGTGTGTGTGTGTGTGTGTGTGTATGTGTGTGTGTGTGTATGAATGTGTGTGTGTGTGTGTGTGTGTGTGTGTGTGTGTGTGTGTGTGTGTGTGTGTGTGTGTGTGTGTGTGTGTGTGTGTGTGTGTGTGTGTGTGTATGAATGTGTGTGTGTGTGTGTGTGTGTGTGTGTGTGTGTGTGTGTGTGTGTGTGTGTTTACAAGATTGTATGTGTGTGCACGAGAAAATTACATAATAATTATAATTTTATTTTATATTTGTATCTGCACATATGTCCATCTGTACAAGCGTGTCCCCGAAAATAAAAAGCAAATAAAAATACCTTCTGTCCACCATAACTTCAACAAACAGTCGTACCGTCAAAAAAATATAGATAAAAAAATAAAATATGAATCGACAAAAAGAATTTGGCTTCCGTTAACATGAAAATTTGCAACACAAGTCAAGAAATTCCAAAAACCTGCAAATTCACATAAATCAATATATATATATATATATATATATATATATATATATATATATATATATATATATATATATATATATATATATATATATATATATATATATATATATATATCGGTTCCCTTTTAACACTATCAGAGAAAAAAATACAAAGGGTTGAGAGGCGGGACCAAAGAGCCAAAACTCAACCCCCCTCAAGCCCAACTAGGTAAGTACACACAAAAATGCTTCTTCAAGAATTGTCAAGAATGACCTGAAGAATTTTACCGAGAGATTTCACAAATTTCAGTAAGATAAAAATTCCATGATACAAAATTGTTTTTTTGTATATATCGAAATAGGATAAATGATCACAAATTGGGTCAAACCTGGAGATGATTCTTATCCCAATTACTTCTGAAGAGAGTCAAATGCTTATTTTTTTTTCATTTTGCCTTAATGCATAAAGGTTTTTCTTGAAGCTTGGTCTTTGACTCTGTTGTATAAACATTCAATTTATTTAGAGTAAATGTTACTTTGTTCGTTCTGGTATGAGTAAAGTGTAGTGAGACATGTAGATGTCTCATGTTGTGGAATGTTGATGGTATGAATAACTTGTATAGTGTGATGAAGGTGGTATGATTTATACATACTCATCCCATGTACCTTCCTTTTAACTTATCCCAACTTATATTTTCTTAATTCATTCTTAATTCCGTTAACTCATTCTTCTCATATACTCATCTTTTTTCACCTGTTCTTAACTCCTTGTTCTCACCAGCCTAAATACTCAAGCAATTCACCTGATTTTACCTCACCTTACCTCACCATCTCTCACCTCTACCTGGCTCCCTTCACAGGCATCCTCCTTCTAGAGTATATGTGTCCTAATTCTAGAGAATATATGTTTCCTCCTTCTGGAGTATATGTGTCCTAATTCTAGAGAATATATGTTTCCTCCTTCTAGAGTATATGTGTCCTAATTCTAGAGAATATATGTTTCCTCCTTCTGGAGTATATGTGTCTTAATTCTGGAGAATATATGTTTCCTCCTTCTAGAGTATATGTGTCCTAATTCTAGAGAATATATGTTTCCTCCTTCTAGAGTATATGTGTCCTAATTCTAGAGAATATATGTTTCCTCCTTCTGGAGTATATGTGTCCTAATTCTGGAGAATATATGTTTCCTCCTTCTAGAGTATATGTGTCCTAATTCTAGAGAATATATGTTTCCTCCTTCTAGAGTATATGTGTCCTAATTCTGGAGAATATATGTTTCCTCCTTCTAGAGTATATGTGTCCTAATTCTGGAGAATATATGTTTCCTCCTTCTGGAGTATGTGTCCTAATTCTGGAGAATATATGTTTCCTCCTTCTAGAGTATATGTGTCCTAATTCTAGAGAATATATGTTTCCTCCTTCTGGAGTATATGTGTCCTAATTCTGGAGTTTATATGTCCTCCAGAGACAACACAATGCATGGCTAACGAGGTGTGTTGTCCCCTTTCTCTCGTTGTTCGAATTGATTGACCAAACTCATTAAAACTTCTCACTTGGTACTTCCTCTCTGTTCTGTTTTATCTTCCTCATTTTCCCATTTCATCCTTTCTCACACCTGTGAATGAGAAACGGATGTTCGTTTGTGTAATTAATTTTTTGGTTTGAATTTAAATAGTAATTCCTATTGGTGTGTCTTTGCGTGTGTAATCACCTAATTGCACTAATTGCACATGAGCTTTGGCTCTTTGGTCCCGCCTCTCAACTGTCCATCAACTAGTGTGTTTATATAAGTGTGCTTGAATAGAGGGTGGTTTGAAGGGTTGAGCTTTAGCTCCATAGTCTGGCTTTTCAACTCTTTTCAATTCAGGGAATTCACCCTCCATAATATTTTGTACCATGTCTCCATAGTATCTTCTTTCCTTCAGTGATCACAGTAGGGTAAATTCCTCAGTTCCTCAACAAATCCTATTATTATGATTATTTTATAATAATAATACAATCGATTACAATTATTATTATCGTTAATAATGAAAGTGTATTGGTTTAATATTAATTTAACAATTACACACACAGTAATTAACAATTACAACATATTTAAAATGAGTTTTGAAAATAAATCTTAAAAAAAAGTAATAATAAGAGTGATTATATTACAAAAGTTACAGGTGGCGTTAGTTACAGGTAAAAGTTACAGGTGGCGTTAATATTAAACTTACAATCCCTGTATGTAAACAATCTAAATACCCAGAAACCCAAAATACCAGAGGCCTCTCGTAGAGTATGCTAATATGCGTAGCATACCCTCAGGCTACAAGAGGGGAAAACCTTTCCCCTCAAGGAAATTAAAAGAGTTTTGCCTTAACCCTCCCTATGCCTCCCCTACCAAATACCCCTAACTTCATGAACCTTCTCTACCCCCCTTAAAGTTACCCTAAACCTTCCCTTTTCCTAAACCTACCCCTCAATGTCTGTATGTCTGTCTGGCTGTCTCTGTCACTGTCTCTGTCTCTCTCTCTCTCTCTCTCTCTCTCTCTCTCTCTCTCTCTCTCTCTCTCTCTCTCTCTCTCTCTCTCTCTCTCTCTCTCTCTCTCTCTCTCTCTCTCTCAATTTTCCTCCTCATTATCTTGCACCACTTTCCTCCCCTCAACAAGGGATTAAACTAAGGGGAAAGTGTTAAATGCTGAACACGACATTAGTGTACTATTAAACTCCTCTTCCATATTCCATTTGTTCAATCAATGATTGAACAGCAATGATTGAGTTGATTAATAAATGAACAGATGATTCAGTGAATGGATGAATAAAAAGTGAAAGGAGTGAATGGATAATTTAACGAATAAATGAATAAATGGTTTGTAGAATTTCGTAAATAAGATATTTTGTTGTGAAGTCACTGCAAATTTGAAAAGATTTTATTTTACATTATATATAAATATATTATTATTATTATTATTATTAAGGCTTTTATGAATATTAATTGTATTATCATAATCATATATATATATATATATATATATATATATATATATATATATATATATATATATATATATATATATATATATATATATATATATATATATATATATATATATATATATATTTGATGGTTACAAGATATACATGGGTTGATACAAAAATAATAATGCAAAAAGGTGCTTAAAGGTTATGGATCTCTTGAAGAACACAACAATGGTTAATCATTGATGAATGTCACAGACGGGTTCGATCATTGTTGCAAGTCAAACACTTCTTCGAATTCCTCTGAAGTTGGACTAGTGCCCAAGACGCAACAGGCATTTCCCCTCTGAATCGCAACACTGAGGCGCTGGAACAATATATATATATATATATATATATATATATATATATATATATATATATATATATATATATATATATATATATATATATATATATATATATATATATATATATATATATATGTCGTACCTAATAGCCAGAACGCACTTCTCAGCCTACTATGCATGGCCCGATTTGCCTTATAAGCCAAGTTTTCCTGAATTTATATATTTTCTCTAATTTTTTTCTTATGAAATGATAAAGCTACCCATTTCATTATGTATTAGGTCAATTTTTTTCATTGGAGTTAAAATTAACGTTGATATATGACCGAACCTAACCAACCCTACCTAACCTAACCTAACCTATCTCTATAGGTTAGGTTAGGTTAGGTAGCCAAAAAAGTTAGGTTAGGTTAGGTTAGGTAGGTTAGGTAGTCGAAAAACAATTAATTCATGAAAACTTGGCTTATTAGGCAAATCGGGCCTTGCATAGTAGGCTGAGAAGTGCGTTCTGGCTACTAGGTACGACATATATATATATATATATATATATATATATATATATATATATATATATATATATATATATATATATATATATATATATATATATATATATATATATATATATATACAATTATTATTAGTAAATGTGTTAATTATTATTCCTCTAATGTTCAGTAGTTGTTATAAAAACTTTATATTGTAAAACTCTTGTATTCAAAATGCGTTGAAAATATTATTTTCAATTTGCCAAAATCCAAAAATCGAAATCAGCTTCATATAAAAATAAAAGGTATATTACCGAATAAACCTATTACGAAACAATGCAGAATCACGAGGAAATTTCTCCGCTAAACAGAAAACTGTTTTGGTAAAATTTTCCTTCGGCATTTTAATAATGGTAATTAATGGTAATTGGCAATGACACTGTTCACTCCATGCCTTTTTTTAATCATTTTTCAAGCAAAGAGATTGAATTTATGCTAATTATTATTCTAAAGAGAAACAATTGCCTTTTTAATTACTGCTGAATTGGGACCGGCGTCGTTAGTCACTTGCAGCCTTGTTTGGTCTCTGGAGACCAGTTCAATACACGTGATGGTCTAATATGTATCTGAGAGGTTAGGGGTATTAATTTATGGTATATTTAGTATATATGTTGGTGATGTACGCCATGTGTGGAGTATGCTGTATGTGTGTATACATGTGTTCTGTCTCTGTCTGTCTGTCTCTCTCTCTCTCTCTCTCTCTCTCTCTCTCTCTCTCTCTCTCTCTCTCTCTCTCTCTCTCTCTCTCTCTCTCTCTCTCTCTCTCTCTCTCTCTCTCTCTCTGTACCTCCATCCATCTCTGTTTCTTTATGTCCCTATTTCTGTCTTTGCCATAATTGGCCGGTTCCAGTCCTGATTATCATACAGTCTGAATCCCTCTCTCGTGCAATCATTCCCTGACACTTGGTGTAATCTGATGGGTCAATCTTCCTCACACAATTTTTTGTTCTGATTGGCACTGATCGGCAATGAATCATTCTCGGAGGCTGATTTATGAAACACATTTCCGGGTGCCATAACTGACGCCGGCTCACTGTATTGTTTCAAGCGTAGGTTAGACATATATATATATATATATATATATATATATATATATATATATATATATATATATATATATATATATATATATATATATATATATATATATATATATATATAGGAATGAATTTGGGGAATATAAATAAAAACAGCCTCTTATGGGCCTATAGGCATTCTATAGATTTTTTTATTTTTATTTTCTAGTGCTCTTGGATACTTCAGAACATTCTATCTATCAACAAACATCATCCTTATAACAATTGTCAACTTAACCCCCACACTAAGGTGGCAAACTTTGTCTATTGTCTATTGTCAATTGTCTATTGTCTATTGTCAATTGTCTATTGTCTATTTATCACACTTTGTCTATTGTCTATTATCACACTTTGTCTATTGAATAAAGTTGACAATTTAATTATAAGTTTCAGTAAATATAGTATCTCTTCGTACAGTTGGCTTGACTCTTGAATCCTGGGTTTGATTCCCGTGCTGGTGCAGAAATGGTTGGGCATGTTTTCTTTCACCTAATGCACATGTTCACCTATCAGTAAATAGGTACCCTGGAGTTAGTCAGCTGTTATGGGGTTACATCCTGGAGAGATGGTCAGTAGTTCGAGCTTGTGGGAACCTCGATTCAAATCTATAGTAGATAATATACACACACACAGGCTTCCTGTCCCAGACGTAACGAATTAAATAAACAGATCACGCGTCTCTTCCTTATTCTTTCTGCGTCAGCGCTAAATAAAAAGTTAAAATATATTCTGGAAGCATGCGTTAAACAGGACTTGACCAGGCTTATCTACGACTGGAACCTGGCGCTCCAGAGCTCTCTGGAGGTTGTAGATTCCTCTTCCTGCCTTCCTCTTGTAACAATGATCTTGCCCACGTATGTACTTGCATATGTGCATGTAACTAAACATTACATGTTTGTGTACACGCCAGTATCCTCATATGTAATTTACATATGAACCTGTATCCAACACCACATCCTTAATGCATGAAAAGCTGTCTCCAATGGAAACATATGTGCTTCATCCCCCCATTTTTCCATTACCCATTAATCCCATCTTCTATTCTCCCATCCCACCTCACTAAGTCATATAGATGGTGAACCAACCAAATACTGCTTTATACAAGGGACAAATATTGTCCCATGCTAAACTGCCTGTGTTCTGTACAATGACAAGCAAATACCCAATATGATGAGGGCCATTCCCACTCTGATTGTTAGCAAACAGAATTTCGGTTAAATGCTGGACACAAGCACTGTAAAGCAAACGTGACAACGGTCGATAACAACGGGAAGTCACAACGGAAGCACTATAACAGGAGAACTTGGGTGATTTCTAAAACAGTGAGTGAGCGTCAACAGATTAACAGTGAGTTAATCTCGACAGGATAACAACAGTGAGTTAATTTCAACAGAACAACAGTGAGTTAATTTCAACAGAGCAACAGTGAGTTAATCTCAACAGAGCAACAGTGAGTTAATCTCAACAGAACAACAGTGAGTTAATTTCAACAGAGCAACAGTGAGTTAATCTCAACAGAAGAACAACAGTGAGTTAATTTCAACAGAGCAACAGTGAGTTAATCTCAACAGGAGAACAACAGTGAGTTAATTTCAACAGAGCAACAGTGAGTTAATCTCAACAGGAGAACAACAGTGAGTTAATTTCAACACAGCAACAGTGAATGAACCTCAACAGGAGAACAAATGTGAGTTAATTTCAACAGAACAACAGGGAACCTAACAGGAAGTTAACATGGAGTCACAACAGAATAACGGCGTGGAAAATAACATGCCATATGTGTTCAACGGAAACAATAACATTAACAATGAGAAAAACAAGAACAACAAATAACTGAAGAACTAACAAATATACAGATTTAACATAAAAAAATCATTAATAAAAATAATAATAATAAATTATATTAAAAATATATAATAATGACAGCATAAAAAAAACATTTATACATACAATCCCTTAAGACCGTTTTAATAATAATAATAAAAAAATTAATAATTTAATAATTAATATAACAGCTTATTAATGTTATAATACACCTGCAAGTTCATCTATATATATAGATAATATATACATGTATATACATAAGTATATACATATGTTGAGTCCTATTGGGAACAGCTGTCAGTGTCTTAAGCTGACAGACAATTGAAAAAATCGTCCCCAAACGTTTCTGATCTCTTGAAGACTTTTTTGGGAAGAATGCCAGAAAGACACGTCAAAGAATTTTCAAAGAATTTCAGCAAGTTAAAAAGAGTTGAATGCATCAATGGGCAGGAGGACGAAAGGAAGGTCTATAGGAACATTAAATCAAGTAAGAATGTCTATGGATGAATAGTCTTTGGAAGAATAGTCTGTGGAAGAATAGTCTGTGGAAGAATAGTCCATTGAAGAATAGTCAATGGGAGAATAGTCTAAAGCAGGATAGTCTATGGAAGTATATGACAGGAAAATCTAAGGCAGGATAGTGTATGATCGGGTATTCTAAGGCTGGATAGTTTAGGGCAGGATAGTTCAGGGATGGATAGCCAAGGACAAGACATACAAAATACTAGCAACAACTACATAAATTCCAGTATGAACATAAACAAGTACAAAAACACCTGAACGGTTGCATAAACATTCACAATGACACCAGTTCTAACAAGAAAATCTTCAGCAACTTTTCAAATGCAACCAGCAATTAACCCACCACCAATACCAGCATCTAGGATTGCACCAGAGTCTGCAAGACAATTCAAAACAGCATCAAAAACAGATAAGAAAAGCAGTTGCAGCATCAAAACAGATAATGTAAACAACCAATGCCAGAACCAATATAGCAAGAAATGATAAATTGGTGCTTAAATTTTCATGTATGTAACCTTTGTTTACCTTTGGCTCTCTCCAGGATCCCAACCAACAGACATTCAACATTCAGATATATAAATCTCATCAGGAAACTGATATTCCAAATAAAAAATGGTAAAATTATATTCTTCAGAAATTCTTTCGCGATGTTTTTCTCCGGCCATAAATCGGGGTTCGAAGGCTGTACTCTGAAACGCTGGAAGAAACAGTTCCATGTGTGTCAAGTAGATAGGAGAAACTTCTGCCTGACTTGGAAAATGGAATGAGGTTGAGGATGGGTAGAAATGGAAGTTGCTTCAGGGGCCCTGAATGTAGAGAAAGTACCGAACCTGTCCAAATGTTGTTGCAAGGGTATAATTTTGCATCTATTGACAATTTTAAGTATGTAGTTGATCCCAACTAAGAAGAGTTGCACACTGAAATATTAGTAGCTTGATCTATGGGTAATGCTAAGAAGCAGTTCTTTGGACTCGAACTCTCGGCTTGGGCCGTCCAGATACACGCATTAAACCCACTAGACCACTATCTGAGGTCCACCGAAACTTGTGAGGAGTTTGCAGCCGACAAGCTAGTACTCCCATTCAATTTTAATATGTTACCTCTACGAAAAGTTGTAACTTAAAGTTCTGATTTGTTGTTGGTGATGTGAATAAGGTAAGACGGAATTTCGAGGTTGAAAAATATATATTATTGCTAAAAAGTAGCTTTTAGCATTATATATAATTTGTATATCAGTGTTTTATAGTGTAAGTGCATTTTACAAGTAACAAACACCGCTAGTACGTCTGTGTTTGCCCTTAAACGGAGGATAAAAGATACAGCCTATTTGTTAGATATAACATAGGCCTAGGGGCTGAAATCACCCTTGCTAACAACCTATATAGGTTTAAGCTCTAAGTAGAATACACAGCCTTTAAATTACGTCGAAACACCTGACTGATCTAGTGTTTCAACACCTGGCTCATCTTCGGCACTTCTCTTCATAGTCGAACAACTGCTCTAATATATGCTGAAACACTTATTCCAACACCCGCTTCAACACCCGACTTGCTCAATACATGCTCCGACATCTGCTCCAATTATTGCGTATATTCCAGCACGCTTTCAGACCCCCTGACACCTATTTCAACACACACACACACACACACACACACACACACACACACACACACACACACACACACACACACAGGCGGGACAAGCGAGTGTGTTTAGGAGGGATCCAAGAGCCGATGCTCGATCCTACAACCACAAATAGGAGAGTACACACATTACTTTGTCTCCCCACGAAACCATTCCCCATTTTCTTCATTCCTTTTCATTCAGAGTTGCTACCAATTTGCTCTCTTTTTTCAAAACTCTCCCTGATATCACAGCTTTCACTCTCACTCGAGCTTGGAAAAGAACTTTTAAATATAAAACCCGGAAGGAAATCTTTGCGCTTTTTTACCATGTTGAGATTGAATGAAGGAGTCTAGCGAAGCTCTGAGACGTGGACATCTACACACAAATCCCAGAGATAAATTCTGTGATATATATATTTGGTGTTAAAGATACGTTACTTGCTATCAGTTTTGGTTCAGTCAAGGTCTTAAAAAATATAAGTGTGTGTGTGTGTGTGTGTGTGTGTGTACTCACCTAGTTGTGTTTGCGGGGGTTGAGCTCTGGCTCTTTGGTCCCGCCTCTCAACCGTCAATCAACAGGTGTACAGATTCCTGAGCCTATAGGGCTCTATCATATCTACACTTGAAACTGTGTATGGAGTCAGCCTCCACCACCATCACCCACATCACCCATCACCATGTGTACTCACCTATATGTACTCACCTATATGTGCTTGCAGGATCGAGCATTGACTCTTGGATCCCGCCTTTCTAGCTATCGGTTGTTTACAGCAATGACTCCTGTCCCATTTCCCTATCATACCTAGTTTTAAAAGTATGAATAGTATTTGCTTCCACAACCTGTTCCCCAAGTGCATTCCATTTTTCTACTACTCTCACGCTAAAAGAAAACTTCCTAACATCTCTGTGACTCATCTGAGTTTCCAGTTTCCACCCATGTCCCCTCGTTCTGTTATTATTACGTGTGAACATTTGATCTATTTCCACTTTGTCAATTCCCCTGAGTATTTTATATGTCCCTATCATATCTCCTCTCTCCCTTCTTTTCTCTAGTGTCGTAAGATTCAGTTCCTTCAGCCGCTCTTCATATCCCATCCCTCGTAGCTCTGGGACAAGCCTCGTCGCAAACCTCTGAACCTTCTCCAGTTCCTTTATGTGTTTCTTCAGGTGGGGGCTCCATGATGGCGCGGCATACTCTAAGACGGGTCTCACGTAGGCAGTGTAAAGCGCCCTAAAAGCTTCCTCGTTTAGGTTTCTGAATGAAGTTCTAATTTTCGCCAGTGTAGAGTACGCTGCTGTCGTTATCCTATTTATATGTGCCTCAGGAGTTAGATTAGGTGTCACATCCACTCCCAGGTCTCTTTCTCGAATCGTTACAGGTAGGCTGTTCCCCTTCATTGTGTACTGTCCCTTTGGTCTCCTGTCACCTGATCCCATTTCCATAACTTTACATTTACTGGTGTTAAACTCCAGTAGCCATTTCTCTGACCATCTCTGCAGCCTGTTTAAGTCCTCTTGGAGGATCCTACAATCCTCGTCTGTCACAACTCTTCTCATTAATTTTGCGTCATCTGCAAACATTGACATGTATGACTCCACTCCTGTAAACATATCATTTACGTAAATTAGAAAGAGGATTGGTCCCAGCACCGATCCTTGAGGTACTCCACTTGTTACTGTTCGCCAGTCCGACTTTTCGCCCCTTACCATTACCCTCTGGCGTGTGTGTGTGTGTGTGTGTGTGTGTGTGTGTGTGTGTGTGTGTGTGTGTGTGTGTGTGTGTGTGTGTGTGTGTGTGTGTGTGTGTGTGTGCAACTTTGGTTCAAAAATAACATAGAACGATCCCTCAGAATTTCAAAGTGTGGTTATATATTGATTTCAAAGCTATAATTGATTTATTTTTATTGATAAGAACAGGCGTCTTATGTATATACCAGGCTCCAAAATTATTTTACAAATATATTTTGAATTTCTTAAATAAATGTAATTTGTTGCATAGCATTTTATTTGTGAGAAGTGTATTGAAAGTAATTATATAGCTTAAAACACGAATGATCACTAATATATAATGTTTTAAACATTGTTGCGTATTCAACAGAATTTACAATGACAGAGACAAGCTAAAATGTGTATCATAATATTTCAATAAACATTTAACATAATGTCAACATTTTTGCATCATTTGCTGATTCAGCTCTGAATCAAGAAATAAAGATTCACAGAGATGTATATTCTGCTTCTCTGTGTATATAGGTACACTACGAGTTTACATTAGTTCGAGATTATCTTCAGAACTAAAGAAATAATTGTTGCTTGCAAGAAATCCTTTGCATAATAGTGGCTTCATTAGTATATGTAACTATTGTCGCTACAATTGTGGATTATTCTTCTGTTCTTTGTCCACACATTCTTTTGAATAATCATTATCATAATTATTATATATATTATTTTTATAGTAAGCAATTGTGGTAGTCTTAATAACTCTCCTGAGGGTGATAGGCATTTAGCCTAACTGTTCTGATTCCTTAAACAACCCTGAACTAACCTAAGGAAGGTCATCAGGACTCTTAATTGACCTGTGAATACCAAATAGGGATCTTGTAAAAAAAAACACTGTAAAAAAATGGTTTACAGAAAGCTGAGCATTTCTTTCTGCCTAACATGAGCTAAAAAATATATATGGCACCTACATATGTTATTTTAAAAATATCAAACAATGGATGACTTTTCATCCCAATTAACAAAGTTTTCCAGGAGTAAATACGAAACACAAAGACACAAGAAATACCTGATCCTTGTTTTCCAACGTTCAAAGAATTTTATTTCTATCAAAACCACCAAATAAATTTTTCGACGAGAAAGAGTTACAACTTAATTTTTAAACAACGTAAAGTTAGCAAGAAAAATATCTGGTATATCTTCGACTTCGCCGGGAAGCCTCGAACCTCAGACTCGTATTTTTTCGACACGTCTTGTTCTTCATCTTCCGTGTGTTCCATTTGGATTTTTTGAGGTTGGGAGGAAGAGGGGATTTGTCATGTGGTTATCACCGTCCCTAGTGGCCCGTCAACAGCTCTGGAAGGGGCCATGATGGGCCAGTAAACAGTCCTGATTCGGGCCATTAGTGGTCAAGTCATCAGCCCTGGGAGGACCAGCCCTGTCCGTGTAACTTCTCTCTGATTAGGAACCAAAAATGCGGTATCAAAAAGTGACAGAATTGGAGAATTACGATTCTTTTGCTTACTTAAAACGACTTCCGCGGCAGACTCGGACGACGACGTTTCGGTCCGTCCTGGACCGACACAATCGACTTGAGAATGGTCCAGGACGGACTGAAACGTCGTCGTCCCTTCACCCTCTAGTGTGTGGTCTGGTCAACATCCAGGAATATCTTCCCCTTGACACGAATACGGCAATGTTGACAATATATCAACAATATATCATCCGAAATATGCACAATTATGGGACTCAATTTGATAGCAAGCTGATAGCCAAAACGAAACCAACATTTCAAACCTCTTTCAAATAAATGACTAATAAACTAAAATTATATAATTTAAAATTAAACTATTACCGGATAGCTATTGATAACTATACAGAAAAAGTAGTTATAGCTTTAAAAATCCAAAATTATCTATCAAAATTGATGCAAAAAAACTCAAAATACTGATCATACCACAGCAAAAATTGCCAAAAATTATTAGAAGCCCAAAATTGGGTCAATAAAACAAGACATTGAAAATATTTCCAGAGACTGAATAAACTCCCACTTGCAAAGCTCCAAGGAGCAGAATCGAAGGTACCAAAGTGTTTCAAACTTTAGACATTAGCTCCAATGCCTTTGGAAAATTATGAACACTTCACAAGTTTAAAAAGGACAGAAATGTCTGAATTTCCATCATCATAGGGCCATCGAACTCGGGGGGGTTGTCTGACTATCTTTCTGATGTTGGTTAGTTTTGAAGGCTTTCTGGGTTGGTTAGGTCTGAAACCTTGCTCGGTTGGTTAGGTCTGAAATCTTGCTTGATTAGTTCTGAAACTTTTCTCAGTTGGTTAGATCTGAAGCCTTACTCGGTTGGTTAGGTCTGAAACTTTTCTCAGTTGGTTAGATCTGAAGCCTTACTCGGTTGGTTAGGTCTGAAACTTTTCTCACTTGGTTAGATCTGAAGCCTTACTCGGTTGGTTAGGTCTGAAACTTTTCTCAGTTGGTTAGATCTGAAGCCTTACTCGGTTGGTTAGCTCTGAAACTTTTCTCAGTTGGTTAGATCTGAAGCCTTACTCGGTTGGTTAGGTCTGAAACCTTGATTAGCTCATTAGCTTTGAGGCTTTGGTTGATTATCCCTGAAGGCTTGTTCGGTTGCTTAGCTTCTAGACGTTGATTTGCATATTGAGACATCTGTATGTGGCGGGTGTACATGTGTATGTGGTAGTGTACATGTGTATGTGGTGGGTGTATGCATGTATGTAGCGAGTGTACACATATATGCGGTGTGATGCGAACGAGCATTACATTGAACCAATGATAGCAGTGTGTAATTTAGTAAAGCATTTTGAGTCACAATAAACTGGTGAACCATGTTCACTATATATATATATATATATATATATATATATATATATATATATATATATATATATATATATATATATATATATATATATATATATATATATATATATATATATATATATATATATATATATCTCTTTTTCATCTTCTGAGGGGGGAAGAGGGGGAATTATGAGGGGAAAGCGTCGAGCAATTACGACTATATAGCACTTGGAAGGGATCAGGATAAGGATTTTTAGATAGGGCGGGGGGGAAGGAATGGTGCCCAAACACTTGGACGGTCGGGGATTGAACGCCGACCTGCATGAAGCGAGACCGTCACTCTTCCGTCCAGCCCATGAGGTTGGACAGGGATTGGGGGAAGTGGATACCAATTAGCAGGAGTTGCAGTATATATAACCATAATGAATTATTTATGTCGGATTATTTAGGAAAAGCAGAACTGAGAATAACTGGAAATAGAAGTACAAAAATTGAGAATAGAAGAAAGAAGAAGTAGAACGAGATTAGGCAAGGAACGCTTAAATAATATATGAGACTGGGTGATAAAGATAGAACAAGAAAGGCCGGTAAATAGGAATAGAGAGAGAAGTAGGAAAATAGGCAAGATAAAATAAACTGTGATGAAGGAGAGAAATAGGGAGGTGGCGGAAACTAGATGAATGAGAGAGAGAAGATAGGTTAATAATTGCTTCATTATTTCCTGAGAGTTAATTAGAAACGGGAATCATTATGTAACTGCTAATGACTAGTGACCAATTAGCCTGTTAGGCCCGGTCGCCTCTCAAAACTACCTCCTAGAATTGTACGACATAACTGGGCTATATTTTGAGTTAATGTTTAGTTATTCCTTTGTTTTTTAAATCTCTCTCTCTCTCTCTCTCTCTCTCTCTCTCTCTCTCTCTCTCTCTCTCTCTCTCTCTCTCTCTCTCTCTCTCTCTCTCTCTCTCTCTCTCTCTCTCTCTCTCTCCTCTCTCTCTCTCTCTCTCTCTCTCTCTCTCTCTCTCTCTCTCTCTCTCTCTCTCTCTATCTCTCTAACCAACCACTTGGGCTGGACGGTAGAGCGACGGTCTCGCTTCATGCAGGTCGGCGTTCAATCCCCGACCGTCCAAGTGGTTGGGCACCCTTCCTTTTCCCCGGCCCATCCCTAATCCTTATCCTGACCCCTTCCCAGTGCTATATAGTCGTAATGGCTTGGCGCGCACTCCTGATAGTTCCCTTCCCTTCTCTCTCTCTCTCTCTCTCTCTCTCTCTCTCTCTCTCTCTCTCTCTCTCTCTCTCTCTCTCTCTCTCTCTCTCTCTCTCTCTCTCTCTCTCTCTCTCTCTCAGCGCCATGCCCCCATAAATCCTTAACTGCCAATTAGAAGATGCGGGTTGAGTGAGATCTTGCATCCCTCTAATTAGTAACTGCTGAAACGAATGTGTTGTTGAGAGTGCCAATGTCCGTACGTTCCTCTGCTGGAACGTACACTCATAAACAGACAATGGAGGCACTCACGTTCTTCTGAACGAGCATCAGAACCACTCACATTCACCCAAATGAGCCTAGGAGGTAGTTACGAACACTCATGAGAGAATTAGAGGTCACTTACGTTCACAGAGCCCTTCAACTACTGGAACAGGTGATTAACCACTGGAACAGAAAGTCAACCAATGGAACAGGTGATCAACCACTGGAACAGGTGATCAACCACTGGAACAGGTGATCAACCAATGGAACAGGTGATCAACCAATGGAACAGGTGATCAACCACTGGAACAGAAAGTCAACCAATGGAACAGGTGATCAACCACTGGAACAGGTGATCAACCACTGGAACAGGTGATTAACCACTGGAACAGAAAGTCAACCACTGGAACAGGTGATCAACCACTGGAACAGAAAGTCAACCAATGGAACAGGTGATCAACCACTGGAACAGAAAGTCAACCAATGGAACAGGTGATCAACCACTGGAACAGGTGATCAACCAATGGAACAGGTGATTAACCACTGGAACAGAAAGTCAACCAATGGAACAGGTGATCAACCACTGGAACAGGTGATCAACCACTGGAACAGAAAGTCAACCAATGGAACAGGTGATCAACCACTGGAACAGGTGATTAACCACTGGAACAGAAAGTCAACCAATGGAACAGGTGATCAACCACTGGAACAGGTGATTAACCACTGGAACAGAAAGTCAACCAATGGAACAGGTGATCAACCACTGGAACAGGTGATTAACCACTGGAACAGAAAGTCAACCAATGGAACAGGTGATCAACCACTGGAACAGGTGATCAACCACTGGAACAGAAAGTCAACCAATGGAACAGGTGATCAACCACTGGAACAGAAAGTCAACCAATGGAACAGGTGATCAACCACTGGAACAGGTGATCAACCACTGGAACAGGTGATTAACCACTGGAACAGAAAGTCAACCAATGGAACAGGTGATCAACCACTGGAACAGGTGATCAACCACTGGAACAGGTGATTAACCACTGGAACAGAAAGTCAACCAATGGAACAGGTGATCAACCACTGGAACAGGTGATCAACCACTGGAACAGAAAGTCAACCAATGGAACAGGTGATCAACCACTGGAACAGGTGATTAACCACTGGAACAGAAAGTCAACCAATGGAACAGGAGCTCAAAGAAACGGAAGATCAGCCATAAATAACAAACAGAAGACGATTCAATTGAAAATACAGCTTCACGAACACACACCACACACACGAAGCTGTAACCACGGACGAACAAACACACCATACACACAAACAAACAAACAAACACACAGACAAACACTCCAGATATCCAAACACTCCTACCAACCAGCGTGACTCTCTTGGCTGTTGAGCAATTACAAGTACCACCTGTAAGTGCCATTTGTAAGTGCCACTTGTAAGTGGCACTTGTAAGTGGCACTAGCGCTCAAGCGTGTATCACCTCAAAGAGATGATCTGTTAGTAAACGCTCAAGGCTCCAGCCTCTCTCTCTCAACCACTTGAGCGACAGCTGAGGTAAAATGTAAGAAAGTCTTAACTCCTCCAAGAAAGTCTTAACTCCTCCGAGGAAGTCTTAGGATAAACTGGAGGAACAGCAGGATAAGATAGAAGAGGTGGAGAGAGAGAGAGGAACGGTTAGCCTTATTAAACTTTTCAGAATGAAAAGTGTGGGGTTAGGGACTGTCATAGGTTGTTCTGGTTCAGCCCCCAGTACCTCATTCCTTAATGGGAGTCAGGCCCCATGGCGGGTCCCCATGAAGTGGAAATAAAATGTTCGATTTTTTTGGGTCAATAGAGTATTTCGAACTGTTCATATTGGCTTGCGATGTGCATGTTCGTATTTAGATTATGGGGGGCTCCGAACACTTTGAAGGTTAGTAAACAAGTGAAGCAACAAACAGGTTGCTTCACAGACAAGTGAGGCAACTTTCCTGGCATCGACCCCCCACCCCCACCCCCCACCCCCCCTGGCTTCACAATACACCATCTTCACTATCCTCGATTCCCACATTGCCCCAATCTTCACCGCACACAATTTTTTTCCTCCACACACACGATCTCCTCTATAATCTTCACTGCACACACACACGCACACACACACACACACACACACGCACACATACACACACACACACGCACACATACACACACACACACGCACACATACACACACACACACACGCACACATACACACACACACACACACACACACACACACACACACGCACACACACACACACACACACACGCACACATACACACACACACACGCACACATACACACACACACACACACACACACACACACACACACACACACAATCTTCACTCCCTAATACCATCTCCCTGATGGACCTACGATGCTCTCGCCGACCCATACGGAGTTCCTCACAGCTCCCTAATTCCCAAAGGATCCTTTTGGGCTCCTTAAATACAATGTTCTTCAGGGCTTACGGTCCCTTTTCTGAAGACAAATTGTGTATTTTGACGACCTTCTGTAGCCCCTAGAGGCCGATAATTCAAGGGGGTGTTTAGTGAGAATAAAATTTTGGAAACCCCATTTTGAATGGGGATGAATAGCCCCATTATCATCCATTTCCTCCCTGTTTCGAAACAAGTAAATATTCAGTCAAATATAAAAGATAATTCAATCAATCAATTCCAGTAATTATTTTAGGTTAGTGAAAAATGTTTATATATATATTTTTTCTTAAGGAAAACGAGTGGTCGTTTCATTGGGTTATAATATGTGAAAAATTTTTAGTTTTAATCAACATTTATCTTCTTGCAAGACATTAAATTTTCTATTATAAATTATTTGACATTTGATACTATAGTTTTGATCCATGACTGTCGATATAAAAGAGAAATAGATGAAATGGAAAGAGAAATTTATATAAATTTTATATCATAAAATATACATTTTATAAGTGAGAAGCTGTATATTCGTCCGAATTTCCGAGAAGATTGAAAAAAGTCCTATTATTAAAAGTCCTATTAAAAGTCCTTTGATCTGGAAGGGAACGGCCCTATCAGGAGAAATCGCCAAGCCATTACGCCTATATAGCACTGGGAAGGGGTCAGGAAAAGGACTTGGGATGGGACTGGGGGAGGGAAGGAATGGTGCCCAACCACTTGTGGACGCTCGGGGATTGAACGCCGACCTGCACGAAGCGAGAATAATGAAGTGAATAACGACCGTTGTTTTTCAAGGATCGACTGGGCAAACTTTATATTTCTTGCGCCGGTAACCATTGATCAGCAGCAACAGACTGCTTGATCTGTGCTGGGATTGATTAACAAGGTGGAGACCGGTGCAAGGAGAAGGGAAAGGAGGGAGCAGCTGATAAGAAAGAAGAGGAGAAGTGATTGAGGGAAAGGAGAAGAGGAGAAGGAGAGGGAGAGGAAGAATAGTGATGAGTAAAGGAAGCTTAGAAGCCAGAGATCAATGACAATCTTTGGCATCATCTATCTCCCTAACGATGGATGCTGGACTCATTTGTGTTGTGATGTTACCTTCTCTCTCTCTCTCTCTCTCTCTCTCTCTCTCTCTCTCTCTCTCTCTCTCTCTCTCTCTCTCTCTCTCTCTCTCTCTCTCTCTCTCTCTCATTGAGATTCATATATCTGACCCTTACAGCATCCACGCCCCCCCCCCACAAATATAGTGTATATACACGTAATTTACTAAACTCCTGTACTATACTCGCGACAACAGTATACTTACTAGCTGGCAATATATAGTCAGACTATATACTGAGGCTTATACTGACTTATATAGTCAGTATAAGCTATTATTCACCACCTGGCAATCTTTGCATTATGAAAGGCAAGATAATATAGAGTAATATCATGAGTACTTCTCGCCTCCCTTCGTAAGGGGAGCTTAGCTACACTCGCTAATGCATGTGATAACGATAACAAAAATGGATTTTCAATGAACTTTCAAAGTGGCTGCATCTGAACGCAGAAGTGAACGCAGGAGAAAATGCATTTGATGCTATATATTGAGGCATCCATTAACGAGAATGTGTTAAGAATTCTGAACAACAAAGGGGGGAGAGAGAGAGAGAGAGAGAAAGAGAGAGAGAGAGAGAGAGAGAGAGAGAGAGAGAGAGAGAGAGAGAGAGAGAGAGAGAAAAAGAGAGAGAGAGAGAGAGAGAGAGAGAGAGAGAGAGAGAGAGAGAGAGAGAGAGAGAGAGAGAGAGAGAGAGAGAGAGAGAGAGAGAGAGAGAAAGAGAGAGCGAGAGAGTTGGGGGAATAAGAAGAAATAGTGATAGAGGTATATATATATATATATATATATATATATATATATATATATATATATATATATATATATATATATATATATATATATATATATATATATATATATATATTTATATATATATATATATATATATATATTAAGGCAGGCATGCAGCCAGACAGAGGGGGGTGAATGAGTCACTGAAATTCCCTGAATCGTTGAGTCACTGAGATTGAATCACTGTACCAATGAGTCAGAGACTCTGAATCACTGTACCAATGAGATGTTGAATCACTATACGAATGAGACACTTGATTCATTGTATTTTTTGGAAGTTCTTTGCACCATCCCATTACGTCTCTTCTGATAACATGTTAATAACCCTGTCACAATCACTGCGTCCATTACAATCACCCTTACTATCACAATCAGCCTCAGTGTCTGGGTCATTGTCAGCTTGGGCTCCTCTCACAATCACGATTCCCAGCCCTCTGATAGTGAAGGGGATTACCCCTTTCACTATCACTATATTCCATTATTTTCCCTTCTCCATTACTCTCACCATCCTCCCCCATCACCTTCACCATCATTTGTTCCATTCCTCTTAGCTTTGTGATCACTTACATCATCATAGCTTCATTATCGAGCTTCCCATCCCTTTTTACACTATCCTCCTCATCTTCACTCTTTTCCTATCCCATTATTATCCCTCTCACTATCCCTCTCACCATCGCCCTGACCATTACCATCCGTCATGACCATTCACTGAGCCTGATACCAATTCTAAAATAATTTGCTGAAAAACTGAGGGGTCAGTTGACAGAATGAACTGATTTTTGTGGTGATTTTCCGATTTGCGATGCTTCAGGCAGTCATGCCAGCCTGACCAGGAATGTGTTGGGCTGTGTCGAGTCGTGTCGTGTTGTTCCGGGGTGTGCTGGGAAATACTGTGCTGTCCTGGGCTTTTCTGGGATATGCTGTGCTGTCCTGGGCGGTTCTGGGATATGCTGGGATGTGTTAGGTTGATGTCATGTTGTTCCGGGGTGTGCTGGGATATGCTGTGCTGTCCTGGGCTTTTCTGGGATATGCTGTGCTGTCCTGGGCGGTTCTGGGATATGCTGGGATGTGTTAGGTTGAATTCGGAGGAGCTGTGAATGTTTTTTTTATGTGATTAGCTGCTATTCAATTCTCCGGGCTGTGCTTGGAGGGATTCTCTAGGGATTGGAGGATTTTCCGGGCTGTGATTGGGTAAATTAAAAATGATTTAAGAGCTTTTTCTCTCTAAATAAATGGCAGCATTTAATGCAGCAAAACACCTCAATCTTTCTTGTCTAATTTAGAGAGTGGTTTCCGCTTACTAGGTATTTGGTTAATTATTAGTTTTCTCTCGCGGGGACAACACAAGAATTAATCGACTAGGCAGATTCTCTAACTCTGAACCTCAAACTGCGTAATTAGGTCGTTATCGTTGCCAAACAGCCCCAGGGCGCTGTTTTTTTTGCTTTCAGGTGTTTTATTTGGTATAGATATATCAGCTATCATTGTGTGTTTGTGTGTGTGTGTGTGTGTGTGTGTGTGTGTGTGTGTGTGTGTGTGTGTGTGTGTGTGTGTGTGTGTGTGTGTGTGTGTGTGTGTATGTGTGTGTGTGTGTGTGTGTGTGTGTGTGTGTGTATGTGTGTGTGTGTGTATGTGTGTGTACTCACCTATTTGTGCTTGCAGGATCGAGCATTGACTCTTGGATCCCGCCTTTCCAGCTATCGGTTGTTTACAGCAATGACTCCTGTCCCATTTCCCTATCATACCTAGTGTATGTGTGTGTGTGTGTGTGTGTGTGTGTGTGTGTGTGTGTGTGTGTGTGTGTGTGTGTGTGTGTGTGTGTGTGTGTGTGTGTGTATGTGTGTGTACTCACCTAGTTGTGCTTGCGGGGGTTGAGCTTTGACTCTTTGGTCCCGCCTCTCAACTGTCAATCAACTGGTGTACAGGTTCCTAAGTGGTGTACAGGTGTGTGTGTGTGTGAGGGCGTTAGTTCATGGACCCCGCCTTACTAGCAGCCTGTTCTCTAATATTCAAACTCCCGACCTATATTTTTATTTATCAAATCTGCTACATATACAGAATGGTCATAAAATGCTATTAAATATATACAGAGCAAGAAAAAGAAGATAAAAGTTAAACAAAGAAATGAGAAAAGTTTCCTTTGAATAGAGAGAGATTAAGAGAGCCTAGTTTACATTTTCAAGAGTAAGTGAAAAAACTGACATTCCAAAATATTAAAACCTATAAGAAAGTGGATATAGACAATATGTCGAATATTACAAACACAAAACAGAATTTGAAGCAACTCATGCAAATTGAACAAGCTTAGCTACATGGAACTACCTGGGTATATTTTGTTATCTTAAGATGATTAATATATACCTGGGTATATTTTGAAGTTATCTTAAGATGATTAATATATACCTGGGTATATTTTGAAGTTATCTTAAGATGATTTCAGGGCTTAGCGTCCCTGCTGCCCGGTCCTCGACCAGGCCTCTTTTTTTTGTTACACACCCCTCCAGGAAGCAGCCCGTAGCAGCTGTCTAACTCCCAGGTACCTATTTACTGCTAGGTGAACAGGGGCCGGGTAAATACTGTTCGGAAATACGTTTGTTAATTGATGTAACAATTTATTGGTTAATTATTGTTGATTTATTGGTTAACTCGAAAATAGGTTTGACATTTATAGGCATGAGTTTGGGTGGATGTAAATTAGAGCTGCCTCGTATGGAGAAATAAGAGCTGCCTCGTATGGGCTAATAGGAGCTCTCGTATGGACCAATAGGAGCTCTCGTATGAACCAATAGGAGCTGCCTCGTATGAACCAATAGGAGCTGCCTCATATGAACCAATAGAAGCTGCCTCACATAAGCCAATAGGTCTTCTGCAGTTTCCTTTGACCCTGTGTTTCTTTACCTATCTTCTTAGAATAGAGTGAGAGTAGGGAAATATAGAGCATGAAATGAAGAATAGAACGAGAAGAATAAATAGAATAGAGCATAGAGTACAACAGAGCTTGGAGGAGAACAAGGAGAATACAGTTAGTAGGAGAATAGAGAGAGAGAGAGAGAGAGAGAGGAGGACAACCGGATAGAAGAGAACAGAGAGAGAGAGTAATGAAAGGAGGAGTGAGAGAGATGTGTAGACCTCATTGTGAGTCGTCTGGTGTATGCCAGAACTCGGTCAGGTGGAGAGTGAAAAGGAATTCCTGATTTTATTGCCGGTCCTGTATCTCCCTCTTGTTCCGACATTCTCTCACACACGATGCTCAAATCGATATTGAGAGCCTTTGCGTAATGG
>NC_091225.1:17901689-17919189 GCF_040958095.1 Procambarus clarkii | reverse complement strand
TTTCTGTTTTTGTTTTGATAACAAAAACACTCTAGTTTTAAGATTTCTAGTGAGGGAAAACAACAGCCCTTCTTGGTGTAGTTATACAACCGGGTGTATAGCTAGAAGGCCTAGTTGATGATGTATAGGCTCAGGAGTCTGTATATCAGTTGATTGACTGTTGAGAGGCGGGACCAAAGAGCCAGAGCTCAACCCCCCGCATGCACAATTAAGTGAGCACAAGCGGCAATGTTTTCATGATTTATCACTTAAATCCCTTAAAATAATCCCTTAAATCACTTAAATAAAGTGTAGAAATGCCTAAATTACCCCCTGGAATCTTCCCTAAATCTCCCTATCTCCTTGTATCTCTGGCTCTATCTTCCCTTTTTCCCCTATCTTGCCCTATCTCTTCCCTAACTATCTCTCATTCCCTCATTTCTCGTCCCTAGAATCTGTTGAGTGACAGTGCTAAGGGTGTGAACACTTATTGTATAAATTGTATTTATACACTACAATACAACAGTTATTGTATAAACTCATTGAATGATTATTTTATATTGGTGAAATAAATTGTATTCTCATAGTAAGATATTTTATATTGTTATAAATTGTTATAATATTTTATATTTTTGTTATAATATATTGTTATATTGTTATAATAATATGTTGTTATGATAACATTCTCTCAGGTAAAAAATTTACTGTAAATCTGTGTAAACTAACCTTAGTGTAAATGTACAAAACAAACATATAAGTATAAGGGAGAGTATAAGTATAAGAGATATATAAGAGATAAGTATAAGAGAGTATAAGAGAGAGTAAGACACCTGATAGGAACTATACAACCCAAATACAACACTGGATACAACAACTACAGTAACTCCTACAACTCACAAATATATCGTCATGTTTTGTAAATGTTTAAAATGTGAATTCAAGTTACATTATTATCCTCCAAAAAATAACTCGGCCTATTCAAGGTTTGTATTAAATTAGATTCTGTGATATCAAGGTGTGATATCAAGGGGATATGTGGGCCTCTGTTTAGGGGCTCTGTTAGCGGGTCCACCAGTTGGTATTGTATCTACCTAGCTTAATCTAACTTTATCTGATCTAACTTAACCTAACTTTATCTGATCTAACTTAACCTAACTTTATCTGATCTAACTTAACTTTACTTTATCTGATCTAATTTAACCTAACTTTAGCTGATCTAACTTAATCTAACTTTATCTGACCTAACTTAACTTAACTTGACCTGATCTAACTTGGCCTAACTTTACCTGATCTAACTTAACCTAACTTAACCTGACCTAACTTTACCTAACTTAACCTAACCTTACCTAAGCTAACCTAACATAAATTAACCTTGTCTTACCTATCATAACATAACCTAGCATAACCTTACCTAACTTAACCTAACTTTACCTAACTTGTGACATTGCCAAGTTGCCAATCATTTGATACTTTTACCTTCATCGTGTAACTCCTTAATAATTAAGACATAAGAAAATGTTAATTGACATTTCCACTTTTGGGATTTTGGACTTCAATTCATCTGAAGTTGATATCTATATTTACCCTATACAGGTACCCAGTCTTGTTGAGATTCCTCATATGACAAATAAATAATGAAATTTATTGGTCTTGGACCAAAGACCAATATTGGTCTTTAGGACCTGACGGTTGAGTGGACAACGCTCGGGATTCGTAGTCCTAAGGCTCCGGGTTCAATCCCCGGCGGAGGAGGAAATATATGGGCATAGTTTCTTTCACCCCTGATGCCCCAGTTCACCTAGCAGTAAATAGGTACCTGGGTGTTAGACAGCTGCTACGGGCTGCTTCCTGGGGGTGGAGGCCTGGTCGAGGACCGGGCCGCGGGGACTCTAAGTCCCGAAATCTTCTCTCAAGATAACTCTCTCAAAATAGACAGAGATCTATTGGTCTTGAGCAGAGATCTATTGATCTTAGACAGAGATCTATTCGTCTATGGACAGAGATCTATCGGTCTGTGGACAGAAATTTTGCGATTTGGCAATGTTTCGTGCCCAACTGTGACGTTGAATGTGTACGAAATAGTGAGAACAACGGTGAAATTAAGTCAGTCGACTATATGAAGGTTCTCCTACACTGCTTTAGCTTAAACCTCGATTTAAAATGATTTTAACTTAAAATTCGTTGACGTATAATGTCTATACAATATAATGACTTCATTACAGCATCTGGCTTCAAAATAAGTAGACAAATAGGTAACAAATCTTAGCTTGTAGCTACTCTTTCAGAGCGGAAGTATTAGATAAAGATAGTTAAAAGATACTAATGATTATTTCGAGAGACAGAAACTAGTTGCGGGAAAAAAAAGTGATTTACAGGAAGGGATTAAGACTGAAATTTGAGAAATGTGTTTGATTCGAGTGATTAAATTGGGGTCAGACTTGAGAGCCGTAATTGGATGGGAGAGTGAGGACCGCCACGACCAAATTGTGTCACCTCGTTCGAAGGGGTTGAGTTTTGGCCCTTTGGTCCCGCCTCTCAAATGTCAATAAACTGGTGTACAGATTCATGAGAAAATCCTGAGAAAATTCCTGTATGTGTGTGTCTTTGAAATTTGTGACTTCAGGATCGAGCTATTAGCTCTTGGACCCCAGTTTTTTAACCGTTGTTTGTCTAACGAACTGACTCCCGACTTATTTTATCTATCTACTCTCTCTCTCTCTCTCTCTCTCTCTCTCTCTCTCTCTCTCTCTCTCTCTCTCTCTCTCTCTCTCTCTCTCTCTCTCTCTCTCTCTCTCTCTCTCTCTCTCTCTCTCTTGCTCTCTTCTTTGACCCTTTCTCCTCGTTCAATCCACTCTCGTCTTTTTCTTTTTCCCTCTCCCAGGCAGAATAAAACACACACACACACACACACACACACACACACACACACACACACACACACACACACACACACACACACACACACACACACACACAAGTCGACGGGAAATCAATTAGTTTCAGCCCCCTGAAACACTAGTGTGTTGCTCAACACAAAACCTCCAGGCTAACATCTGTGTCATGACTGAACAGGTTTGGCAAACATAACTAAAACATCACTAATACTACTTGAATTAGTATTATTAATAATGTGCGTTAATAATAATAATATTTTAAAGAACTGACACTGACGTGAGATATGTATATGAGAAAATATTTACTTCAGAGCTCCAGCTAATTTTTTCAATCATATTTTTTTTACTTAAATCACAATGGCATGAAGTATCAATGAGAGCGCGTGTCTGGTTCGAATCCCCTCACATGATATTTTTTCTCGATAAAATTTGTGTTATTTTCGGTAAGGTTCCTATTACCTATAATATTAGGTTATTAATAATAATATTTACATGTGAAGAATACAACAATTAAATGAACAAATCCACAAGGGCCGTGACGAGGAATCGAACCTGCGTCCGGGAGCATCTCAGACACTGCCTTAATCCCGGGATGCTCCCCGACGCAGGTTCGAATCCTCGTCACGGCCCTTGTGGATTTGTTCATTTGATGCATCACGTTATTGTGATCTCTGTGTGTGATACAACAATTAGATGCGTTGCTAAACCAAAGTTGTTAAATTAAGGAGGACCGCACGTCGACTAGACACTAATAAGGGTTGTATATCACTCCACAACTCCCAAATTAGATATAAAAAAAAGGTAAACTCATCAACTATCTGGGATTCCTATCCACATTCTTAAATAAAAGTGAGGAGAAAAGTTAATGTGTTTTTCTCCCTGCCTCACCTCCAAGCTCCTCAATACCAGAGGATATCACCACTAGAGGGAATAATGCATAAACCCCAAATTAAATTATCTACAAGAGGTGCACTATCCCACAAGCTAAAGTTCCCTTTGCAATAACATTGCAACAACGAAGCTCTTAACTCAAGAAACACTCGTAATTATAGAACGAATTTTGACAGAAGACTGCCAGTCAAAAGTTTCTGTAATTCCAATTTTAAAATATTATAAATGAACTGCTGATATCACACAATAATAATCAATATTATTAAAAAAAAAATCTACATATTCCTACAGAAAACTATACCAAATAATTCAAGCTTACACATTTCAAATTAAACTCTAAATAGTATAGTATATATATTAAAAATAATAATAATAGCAATAATGATAAATTAATCAGATTAATAACACTAATAATGCAATCCTAATAACAGGATTTTTGTACAGATCAAATCCGCTAAAACTGGTTAAGAAAGGTATTGGAAAATGGGTCTGGTTTAAACCAATTGGGTGTTCAGGGATCCAGATATTTCCTTGCTCCAAGAACGTGTAATTTGCAGGTAGTGAGGAAAGAGGAGAGAGAGAGAGGAGAGACAGGTATAAGAGGAGAAGCTGTCGGAAGAAGTGGGAAAAATGTCAAGAGGACTTACAGAGAAAAATGGAGAGAAAAAATAAGAGAAAAAATCAGGAAAAAATTAAGTTAAGACAAATAATTAGAAATAACAGAAAATTAGCGTTTTTCTGAAAAGGGAATTAATAACAAGGAACAAGTGAATGAGAAGAAGACACAGGAGGCTGACAAATACTAGTATAGGAGATATAGAAGAGAAAATACAAGAAAAAGAAGAGAAATAAAAAGAAAAATGTATAAGACAATATCAGATGATAAAGAGAAAATGAAAATGAATTAAACTAGGAAGTGAAATAGACTTTCAAAAGACAATTAAGTAAGAATGAGTGAAAAAAGAAAAGAATGAGAGATAAAATCATTAACAAAATTAGGAAAATAGGATGAGAAATTAAATGAAAAATAGATTGAGGAAATGAGTATAAATAGGTGCGAATGAAATGAGGTTGAAAATTGGTACACAATGTATTAAGAAATGGGATGAAGAGAGATTAATAAAAAAAACTTATAAAATGGGTTAAAATTGGACTGAGAGAAAACATGAAATGGGTTATCATTAGAGATTATGAATAAGGGTGAGTAGGTAGTACTCATAAAGAGTGATAGGAAAGGAAAGAGTGAGAGTGAAATAGGAAGAGTGAGAGTGACGTAGGAAGAGGGATAGTGTATGGGGGAAAAGTAGGGGGACAGTTAGAGAAAAGGGGGGGAACCCTATTAAAAGTTATTGCATAATAGGGTAAATTTAAACAAGCATAAAATATTGGATTTATGGATGGGGTAAGGGAGAGGGAGGATTGTAAGGAGGAGAGTGGTGAAGAACGAAGAGGGGAGAGAGAGAGGGAGAGCGAAAGAGATCTGGAAGCGACGGTCTCGTTCATGCAGGTCGGCGTTCAATCCCCGACCGTCCAAGTGATTGGGCACCATTCCTTTCCCCCGTCCCATCCCTGACCCCTTCCAAGTGCTATATAGTCGAAATATTGGCTATTGGCTTGACTTTCCCCTGATAATTCCCTCTCTCTAGTGTAGTAAGATCCAGTTCTCTCAGTCTTTCCTCGTGGCTCAATCCCTTCAGATCAGGGACTAGCTTCTTTGCAAATATTTGGATCTTTTCGCAGTTTTACTTTTTTTAGGTTAGGGTTCCATGCTGGGGCTGCATATTTAAGAGTAGGTCTCACCTTCGTTGTATATTGGTGACAGATGAAAGGAAACCCCCATGACTTTCCTCTCACAAGGATAGCCCCCTTGTGCAGGTTTCTGAAGGCATGTGTGTGTGTGTGTGTGTGTGTGTGTGTGTGTGTGTGTGTGTGTGTGTGTGTGTGTGTGTGTGTGTGTGTGTGTGTACTCACCTAATTGTACTCACCTAATTGTACTCACCTAATTGTGCTTGCGGGGGTTGAGCTTTGGCTCTTTGGTCCCGCCTCTCAACTGTCAATCAACTGGTGTACAGATTCCTGAGCCTACTGGGCTCTATCATATCTACACTTGAAACTGTGTATGGAGTCAGCCTCCACCACATCACTGCCTAATGCATTCCATCCGTTAACTACTCTGACACTGAAAAAGTTCCTTCTAACGTCCCTGTGGCTCATGTGGGTACTCAGTTTCCACCTTGTTCGTGTTTGTGTGTGTGTGTGTGTGTGTGTCATTTACGTCACGTATATCATTTAAGCCACCTCTCTTCCAACAATTTTTCCCGAGCGCTTGTAGTCTCCCTTTATCGAATCGAGTGATCAGTGTGGCTTAATATTGCCAAAAAGCGGCCTTGTATGAATGTAGCAGCAATTTGCAATATTTGTGTTCCTAGCATGGGGGTGGGAGGGTGCCGAGGGGGTAAGGGGGGAAGAGAGGAAGAGACAGAGAGAGAGAGAGAAAAGGAGGGAGATAAAATGGTAAACACTCAGGGTGAGATAGAGGGGGACTGACCCCCTGGATGACCTAAAAGCTGGTTGAGGGCCACATTGCAGGGCCACATTCAGGGCCACATTCAGGGCCACACTGCATACTGCCATAGTTTGCATCCATATTGAATTGGCCCCCCACAAAAAAAATATTCAGCCACATCAAAGGACCCAAAACACGATATATCTGCGAAACACTTTGTTCTCTCTGCAATTGTTGATGCGTGTGTTCTGGCCTAATTGTGCTTGCAAGGGGTTGGGCTTCAACTATTTTGCTCCCAGCCTCTCAACCCCCTTAACTGGTGTACAGGCTTTTGAGCCTTTTAAACCGCTTGTTAGGTCTACATTCGCAGCTGTGTATAGAGACACTGTCCTTCATTATTTTCATTTCCTTCTGCATTCCATTTCTTCACTATTTTGAGACTGAAGACATTTTTGTTTAGATTTGTATAGATAATTTCCTATACTTGATTTTCACTTGTGGTTCCTTGCTTGTATTTGACTTGTTTATTACCATGAGAATTTTGTATGTTGTTTCTATGTCTTCTCTCAGTGATTTGAGGTTAATTTATTTTGTATTTCCTTTTAAATCATTCCTCTCAGCTCTGTAACTACACCTGTGGCATACCCCGGTCGGCCGAGCGGATAGCACGCTGGACTTGTGATCCTGTGGTCCCGGGTTCGATCCCAGGCGCCGGCGAGAAACAACTGGCAGAGTTTCTTTCACTCTATGCCCCTGTTACCTAGCAGTAAAATAGTTACCTGGGTGTTAGTCAGCTGTCACGGGCTGCTTCCTGGGGGTGGAGGCCTGGTTGAGGATCGGGCCGCGGGGACACTAAAGCCCCGAAATCATGTCAAGATAACCTCAAGATCTCAAGATATACCCCTGACTATGTCCAGCAACTTGGCATATTATGAAATCGGTCTGATATCCGGGGTAAACTGATTACAAAAAGCAATTTATCTTTTTGGCGAATCCTGAATTCACAGTTGATAGCATCTATTTTGATATCAGCTTCACAAGACAGGTTCGTCGTGGTATCAACCCCCAGATAATTTGTATGGATTCTAGAGGGAGTTTATTCTAAGATCTGGAACTATTTCTGGCCTTCTGTTCCCATGACTAAGCTTGATAATATTGCACTTGCATAAGTTAAACTCTAACAGCCACTTGTAGATCTAGATTATTCAGTAGCTTCTTGCTATCTTCCAATGTATTCATTCTCTTTTTCATGGGTTGTTAGCAATGATAGAAGGAGTTTATCGCCACATCCCGACCTTCCATGGAAGATCATTTCAATGGGACTTGGTGGTATGGTTGAGGTCGTTCGGGACTCGCAAACAGCAATCCCGGGTTCGAATCCGGGTGGAACAGAAATGGTTTGGCATGTTTCCTTGCATGCCAAGTGTGTGTGTGTGTGTGTGTGTGTGTGTGTGTGTGTGTGTGTGTGTGTGTGTGTGTGTGTGTGTGTGTGTGTGTGTGTGTGTACTCACCTAGTTTTGCTTGCTGGGCCTGATCTCTAGCTCTTTGGTCCCGCCTCTCAACCGTCAATCAACTGGTGTACAGATTCCTGAGCCTACTGGGCTCTATCATATCTACACTTGAAACTGTGTATGGAGTCAGCCTCCACCACATCACTCTCTAATGAATTCCATCTGTTAACTACTCTGACACTGAAAGAGTTCTTTTTTAACATCCCTGTGGCTCATTTGGGTACTCAGTTTCCACCTGTGTCCCCTTTTTCGCGTACCACCCGTGTTAAATAGTTTATGTTTATCTACCTTGTCAATTCCTCTGAGAATTTTGTAGGTCGTGATCAGGTCTCCCCTGACTCTTCTGTCTTCCCGTGTGTGTGTGTGTTTGTGTGTTTGTTTGTGTTTCCCTCCAACTATTTATGAGTCCACCAACTTATTCAACCATACATTTCCCTTCAGTTGATTCAACTTTTCCTTCAACTATTCATCCATTAACCATCCACCAATCTACCTATTCATTCAATCTTCCCAGTAGTCATTCAACTCTCCGTCCGTCCTTTCAATTTCCTGTCCATATACTATCCCCCCCCCCTCATCCATTTATTCACCCATCGTCCGCCCTGTCAACCACCACATCAACTCCTGGACAGAAAGGGTCATCGTATCTCTGATGGACAGTTGAAGAAATTGAGTTCTGGCCAGCGACGGAGGGGCTGGAACTCTCTCTCCTGATTGGCTGTCAGGATATCCCCCTTCGTATCTGATCGTCGTTGAAGGGGATGTGTGTGAAGGGGTGTTTGAAGGGGATAGGTAAAGGGGGACGTTTCAAAGAGAGTGATGATTGTAAGGGGTGATTGAAGGGGGTGTTTGAAGTTAAGATTTTGAGACTTTTCTAAGGCTGACACTTAAGGAGATGGTTGATCATGTGGCGGTTGACTGAATTAATGGGTGAGGAATGGTTGGGTTAGATGAATTGAAAGGGCAAGAATAAGGGCTTGAAGGGGGTGTGACTTTCAAGTTAAGGGGGGATAGAATTGGTGATTCTGAGTTGGAGAAGATCTGTGAAGTTAGTGAGGCAAGATTCACATTTAATTGGATTGGTGAAATATGTGTGAAGTAAGGGAAGGCCTGGAGAAGGGTAAGTTAAGTGTATGTAAGTGTAAGTTACTTCACACACTTCTATATTGTCTCTAGATAAGTGTGTGTGAAGGTTTACTTCAGACTTTTCACAGCTGAGTTTCAGAGTCAAAAATTTGCATCGCAAATTTGCAAGTCTATTGTCAGGTAGAGGTACTTTGCCGTCACTAAGACAGTGCTGGTGACAGGAACGTAGCTAGGAGACCTGGTCGAGGACCGGGCCGCGGGGACGTTGAGCCCTGAAATCATCGCACGATAAGGTAACCGCCAATCCGAGGTCGTATAAGCTAACTGACGACTGAAGAAGAACGAAAACTACAGAACACCCTATTGGCACATACGAGGCAGCTCCTATCCATATATCCAACCAAACTCTTTCATATACATGTCTAACCTACGCTTGAAACAATCAAACCCCCCTTTTTCTATTAAATTACTCGGTAAATGGTTAAAGTCAAAAAGGAACTCAGTGCTACATGAAATCAAATTCCTTATTCAAAGTAAAGATATCATAACATATATAATGGTCACTCTAAATTGAAGAGCTGTAGAAGATTTTGCCAATAGTTCATATCTTATTTGAACAAAATTTAAGATATTGTCTCAAGATGCAATAAAGAAGGATAGAGAAGTGTGTGAGGTTCAGGCTAGAGCCTCGTAGCCTGAGACTAGATCGTAGGGGATTGATGTACTTGAGGGGATGTCTGCAGGAGGGGGAATAGGGGGTATAATAAGGGTGTGAGGTCGTTTACCGACTGACAGACCGATTAAGGCACTTTCAGAAGTGGGAGGAAGGGTGAAATTGATCGTTAAAGTAGATGAGATGCTTAAAGGTCTTATAAGTAAGGTGAGAGATCTTGAAGTTGCGATGATGGGTCGTTAAACCAGGGTGAACAGGAAGCAGAATTGGCCAGGAATGTTGCTAAAGGGACTCGAGAAGCAACTGATGGTAGGGAGGATTGTTGTAGTTAGGAGTTGTTAAGATGGAGGTCTTTAGAGTTGAGTGGGGCTAGTTGGAGTTTGGTGGGGGGCCGTTGAAGTTGGGAGATGTTACAGGGGGGGGATTTTTTAATTAATAAAAATTAATAATTTTTTAAGATTTTTTTAATAATAGGGGGTCGTTAAAGTGTTTTGAAGTTGTGGATTGTTGAATTGGGTCATTGGAGTGGGTGGTGAGTTGTCTCGAGTGGGATGGTGAGCCATTGAAGGGGTGATGAACACAGGTAGGTGTTGACATGGGAAGGAAAAATAGTTTGATATGTGTAGCATCAGGATATTGTTGGGGGAATGTACAGAATACTGAAATAGGATCGGGAGCCATAAAAGTAGAATTGGGGATATATACCCACCAAACACACCGAAACTACAACGTTGGTACAACGTTCGAACAAGTTTTAACACCTCCTAACCAGTTATAACAACCAATATAGCAAGTTGTAACAACGTTCTAATACGTTATAAACACGTTAAGCCAAGATGTAACAACTTTATTACAAGTTGTAACAAGCGGAAAGTAGAGACAGTTTCGGTTCGTGTTTCCAGAGAAGGAAGAGATTATTGAAGTGCTCTGAGCAATTGGTGTATAAAAGGTCGTTCGGAAACGGGGTGCGTTGAACTGAACATATTCAGCAATCACTGAAGGAAAACAACTACGGGCTCACCATAGCCGGTGCTGCTTGGAACTTTTTGTTCCAAGTGGCGAATCTAAACAACAACAAACGAAGTAAAACATGAAGTAACTGTACTACAAACCTCATATGCTCCAGTTTCTGCCGCCAAAAAAATAATGCAATACAGGACATCAATTGCAGATTTTCCTAATCAAAATACGCCTTGTGGGAGGCCGAAGTAGTGACATAACAACTTCCTGGAACAGCGAGAAAGATTGCTCAAATAAAGCTTCGAATTCCAGAGCGAGATTTTGGTGAAAGCCTCGCTGCTATTAATTCCCACTTAGTATCCTGGAATACGATCCTTTGTCTCAGGTAAATTCCGGATCCTGGAATCTCTTTATGTACGCCCAGCACTTACGTGATCGTCTTCCATAACACTTGCAGGAACGGCCATTAACCGACACGTTTGGGTGTAATCTGAACAGTAATGTTGAACAGAAAAAGTAGAATTGCTACTGTACAAAGTCCTATATTGGCCTTTATGATTCACAAGATCACTTTACCACTTTACAAAGGTCATCATTAGCTCAGTAAACATCCTGATCGCTGGGTCGTGCTGTGTTCAGTTATCCAGCTTGCGTGTCTTGATCTTTATTCACGACCATAAAAAGTCAGACTGAAGCACGTGGATTTGTTTACTCAGCTGATTGTACCTCCCCCTCCCACCCCCTCCCCAGCCCCCCTTATCATCCTGCCCCGTCTATCATGTTCTTCCCTCTATCTGCCCCTCTTCCCCTAGTCTCCCCCTCACCCTTTCTACCCCCTTCTTCAATAAGACAACCTCCCCCCACCTCCCCACTTTCCTTAGCCTCAATAAACCACCCCCTCCCTTGCCCAAACGTAACTGCCTCATCTATTACCCTCCCTGCTATGGCTGGGAACACCCTTGTATGGCGTGAGAGTGTGTGTTCTCACCTAGATGTGTTTGCAATGTCGGGTATTAGCTCCTAAGCCCCCGCCTTTGCAATCCTTGGTTGGTTAATGCAATGATTTATTCCTCGTGTTTTTCGTCGTACTAAATTTTGTTGCTGTTTGTTGATGTTTTTTGTTATTTTTTTCCTTATAACCCATTTCATTCTGTTTTTGTTTTGTTTAAAAAAAAATATCCACTTTGTCACTTACTAGTCAATTTATTTGATGTTGTTATCAGGGGGAGCCGGTCGGCCGAGCGGACAGCACGCTGGACTTGTGATCCTGCGGTCCTGGGTTCGATCCCAGGCGCCGGCGAGAAACAATGGGCAGAGTTTCTTTCACCCTATGCCCCTGTTACCTAGCAGTAAAATAGGTACCTGGGTGTTAGTCAGCTGTCACGGGCTGCTTCCTGGGGGTGGAGGCCTGGTCGAGGACCGGGCCGCGGGGACACAAAAAGCCCCGAAATCATCTCAAGATAACCTCAAGATAACCAAGATCATGTCTTCCTTGTTTCATTGTTTATCAGCTCTTATTTCTTTATCATATTCTTGCCAAAGTGTTCTGTTTTCCTGTGGGGTCAAAGGTCACGATTACCAACTCTCTTATACCTCTCCTGCCTCTCTGGCAATGCAACCTCAATCTCCATTTGTGCAATCTAATCTTCTATTGGTTTATAGTTATTCTTTAACCAGTAGCGATTCTTATCCTCTCTATTCTTATCCCTTCTCTTCCTCTGCGTGTTAATCCTTGGGGATTATGGTATTTACAACACACACATCATAATAACGTGATATATCCAATAAACAAAATCGAACGTATGCGCTAAGGTTCGAACCCTCATAAGGCTCTTGTAGATTCGTTCATTATGATATTCGTTATAATTCCAATTAGGTTTGTTTCTGCTATTGCTGTTACATCAAAATCCATCTCCCCCGATCTCTATTATAATTCCAATTAGGTTTGTTTCTACTATTGCAATTACATCAAGATCCATCTCCCCAGATCTCTCTTTCAGCTCCGCTGTTTGGGAATGAAAGTTTTGTCTTGATTACAAGGAAATAGAGTCTAGCCGGAGAAGGGATAGGATGGTTTCTGGGAGAGAACTTTAGTAGGAGTGAAAGAGAAGATGGGACAGGGCAGCACTGTAGGAAGGGATGGTGGACGCAGCAGAGGAGCTCCTGGAAAGGGTTAAGTGTGAGGGGAGGCTAGTGAGAGAGAGAGGGGAAGGATCAGGGCCAGAAGGGGAAGCAGCATTAGGGAAGAGAAGGGGAGTCGTGTAATAGAGGGAGTATGATGGATGACTGAAGTTTCTGTGGTGAAGCGGGTTGGGGACAGGAAAGAAAGGAAAGGTGGTCAGAGGGAAATGTAAAGGCTGTGTGATGGGACCTTAGGAGAATAGGAAATGAGCGGTGACGGCAGTAATGGAATGGGTAATAGAAGAGGGATAGAGTTTTGCTAGAAGAAAGGAAGTAGTAGTAGTGAAAAAGGAAGGAAACGACCCCTAGAGAAGATAATAGTGTAGGTCACAGCTGCGAGTTGGAGTAGAAGATGGAGAGGTGAGTACTCTTGGGAGTGGAGGAAGGGTGATGGGAGAGGGAGATGTGTGTTGAGAGAGAGCAACAAAAAAGGAAGAGGAGCGAATGTGGAAGAGGAAGAATCCTGAAGAAGAAGCAGGCTGCTGGGAAGGAAAATGAGGAAGGAGCTGAGTGAATTTGTTGTGTAGCAGAGAGAGAGAGAGAGAGAGAGAGAGAGAGAGAGAGAGAGAGAGAGAGAGAGAGAGAGAGAGAGAGAGAGAGAGAGAGAGAGAGAGAGAGAAAGAGAGAAAGAGTACATATCCGGGAGCAAGAACGTGCTATAACCAGCTGCAAGAGCCAGTAGGGTGTTTGTTTGGGCGAGAATTACACACGTAGATGCACAAAGGAGAGTTGTATACAACTGAGTGTGTGTGTGTGTGTGTGTGGTGTTTAGTCAGCGAGTGCGTGCTTGCGTGTGTGTTTGTGCATGAGTGCCTGTGCTCACCTGTACCTAGTATCTGGGTCTTGCTTCGAACCCTCAACCATTTGTTCCACTTAATTCCTTAACACGTTGACCCCTTGTTTGTGTATATATGTGGTGTATATATGCAGTGTGTATATATATGTAGCTTTTGCCATTCCATTGGAGACTTTCAGTACCCCAGAGAGGGGGGTGGGACCTGCTGCATGGGTAACAGCTTCTCCCTCGTATCAACCTACCCTGGCTTTGCGCCCTGGAGAGGCCACTCCAGACCGACAATCAGAGCGCAACTCCATAGTCTCCTGAGACTGTTGGATGTCTACTATTTTGTTTGTGTCAGAAGTTAACATAAATTATTGATGCTGTATTTATGTTAATCTCTGGTGCTGTTTCTACAACTATAGATGGTAATTTTATTGATGATGTTAGTTTCACTGGTGCCTATATTTTTATTGATGATGTTAGTATTAATCCTGTTACATTCATTGATGCTGTTAGTATTGATCCTGTTACATTCATTGATGCTGTTAGAATTTACTCCTCTGCTGTTGCTGTTAATCTATTGATGACCTCTCACACCCATTGACTCTACGCCTTCTCCATTAATGTTTCTCACGCCTCCCATTGATGCTCTCACGCCCTCGGCGTCACTCTCACTATTCTATTGATGTGCCCGCTCCTGTTACTGACGTTCTCAGTGTCTGTTTGTCTTCCATTTGCGCCCTTGGATAGTTGAAACGCGTAGGATAGGAATAGGTAGTGGGGAGGATAGGGCGCTCAAGCGGGTTAATGGGTGCTGAAGGGGCAGGAAGGGACGCTGAAGGGGGAAGGGGGAGGGGTTGAAGGGAAAGGGGGTGAAAGAGAACTGGGAACCATGCAGATGTGACCTCTATGGAAATACAGAGCGGACAGGGCTCTGCGGTTGTAGTCCTAAGGGCCCCGGTTCGATTCTCAGTCGAGGCAGAAATGGAGTTTATTTCACCCTTATACCCCTGTTCACCCAGCAATAAGTACATGGGAGTACATACAGCTGCTACTGTATGGGGATGTGTGCGTGTGTTATAGAGAAATATATGTAGTGGATATAATAGAGTAAAAACATTGATAGATTAGAAAGGCGGGGTCCAAGAGCTAATAGCTCGATTCTACATGCAAAACACACACACATGGGGTCTCGCGGCTGAGTGGACAGCGCTCAGGGGTCGTAGTCCGAATTGACCGGGTTCGGTTCCCAGCGGAGGCGGAAACAAATGGGCAGTTTCTTTCACCCTGAGATGCTTGTTCACCTAGCAGTAAATAGGTACCTGGGAGTTAGACAGCTGCTACTGGCTGCTTCCTGGGGGGTATGTGTGAAAAAAAAAATTAGTTAGTTAGTAGTTAGTAACAGTTGATTGATTGACAGTTGAGAGGCGGGCCGAAAGAGCAGAGCTTAACCCCCGTAAGCACAACTAGGTGAATACACACACACACACACACACACACACACACACACACACACACACACACACACACACACGCACACGCACACACACACACACACACACACACACACACACACACACACACACACACACGCACACACACACACACACACACACACACACACGCACACACACACACACACACACACACACACACACACACACGCACACACACACACACGCACACACACACACACGCACACACACACACACACACACACACACACAGGCATTCAAAATATTTCCCATATAGGGGAAATAAAGACAAGGAAACACAATTGAAACAAATAAACTTATATGAGACGATAACAAACACATAAATAATATCATTCACCGCTATATAGTGACAGACAAATGTGACTGAAACAAAAACCGATTTATCCATCTGTGTTCCTAAATCACAATCCATTATAACAAGAACAATCGAACATCAAAAGAACAATCGAACATCAAAAGAACAATCGAACATCAAAAGAACTAATATTGGAATACACAGCTGATTTCTGTGTGAGATTTCTATATCTACAGGGAAGGAGGGAGTGATGGAGGATATTACAGTGATGGAGGAAGGTGTAGGGAGGGAGAACTACCAATAAGGTAAAGGAGGGAACCCACATCAACGTGTCTAGAAGGAAAAAACAAGATGATTCGTTTTCCTTAACAGCGAAAGGGAAGCTTTGCATGCTGGAGTCCTATCGGACTCGAATCGACACGTTAATGCTTTCGTCTAATTTATAATACGCCATAATGTTATCCAATTCCCTGTTTTCTCACCTTCCCGCTAGGGATAAACACATGTTACAAGGCATTATGGGAGGGGAGCTAAGGGAAGGGGAACGGAGGGGACGTGAGGGGTAATTAACTAGAGGGGTGTGGGAGGGGGGAATTGCCTGGTTGCCTGGTTGGTATTATGTCAGATTGGCATCACGCTCTCCCCCTTAACTACCCTCCCTATCCCCCCATCACTTACCCTTCTTCCCCTCTTCCCTTGTTCCCCTTCCTAGTTCTCTTTACTGCTTCCCCTCTTCCCTACTACCACCCCTATCACCTGAACAGCCAATCAGGAATAACATCACTACAACCAGCATCAACACTACCACCACTACTACCATCTACACTACCACTACTACCAGCGACAAAACTGCCATTATCCCCGATACAATTCAATAACAGAACCATTAGCGCCATTAGAACAATTACGTCGTCACTATTACCATAACAATTCAGAGTGAAATTGAACATTTACCACCATATCGATCCTTCACATCAGCAGTCATTCTACCACTAGCAAAGTATTGGAACTACTACCACTATCACTACCACCATTTCCGGAATCACTACCACTACCACTATTGCCATAGCGCCCGTAACCATCTACAATCATATCACCACATTCACTACCACAATCACGTCCCATCAACTCTCCTGCTTCGAACCATCACACCAGCATAAGACTAATAGACTAATATACAAGTTGGAGAAACCTGGGGCCAGATTCACGAAGCAGTTACGCAAGTACTTACGAACCTGTCCATCTTTTCTCAATCTTTGGCGGCTTTGTTTACAATTATTAAACAGTTAATGAGCTCCGAAGCACCAGGAGGCTGTTTATAACAATAACAACAGTTGATTGACAAGTTTTCATGCTTGTAAACTGTTTAATAAATGTAACCAAAGCCGTCAAAGATTGAGGAAAGATGTACAGGTTCGTAAGTGCTTGCGTAACTGCTTCGTGAATCTGGCCCCAGGAATTAAAGGTAAGGTTGATGCATTGGAATAGGGAATACCTAACCGGTAGAACACTGAGAGTCCAGACTGAAGGGATGTTACCAATGAGAACAATCAATCCTCCAGCCCATCACCACCACACTAACAATCAAACCACCACAACAATCATTTCACACGCCCAGCCATGAACAAAACACAACGAATCATAAGCTCAAATAGACCAATTAACACGTGTTGTGGAAAGTCATATTATTGCCCAACTTATCGATTCAAACGACTCCAAACTGTCGAACAGCTCGTTACAATACAGTGTTGCTTCGACCATGTTGACCTGCAAAAGGGAAAATTTCATGCCTGTCAAGGTACAGATGACAAATTTGACCGCAATAAACCAGGCAGAAAAAATCCCTGGCTAGAGTGGATATCGAACCGTAGTCGTCTGAGCTGGGAAGTCCTTCACGCCTTTTAGTACCGGAAAGCCACCAAATCTTTCGCGTCCATTGAAATCGGAGTTTTGACAGAGGGTCCGACAGAATACTTTTGTTGATAGATGGTCAGTGTGTTGGAGAGTGTTTGCCTAGAAGGCAACATGAAAGCCAGGAGAGAGAGAGATAGTGAGGGGTCTCTTTCTCTATATATCTCTCTCTCTTTCTATCTCTCTCTCTCTCTCTCCTTTACACCATATGGCGGATCTCACGGCTGCTCTGTGTACGTAAATGCTCGTAATATCCATGAATTTCTCCAGCTAGATGGATTTGTTCCATCACTGTGAGGGAGGGAAGGAACTATATGTAGAGTGACAGGGACTTCA
>NC_091225.1:17881508-17901189 GCF_040958095.1 Procambarus clarkii | reverse complement strand
TCTCTCTCTCTCTCTCTCTCTCTCTCTCTCTCTCTCTCTCTCTCTCTCTCTCTCTCTCTCTCTCTCTCTCTCTCTCTCTCTCTCTCTCTCTCTCTCTCTCTCTCTCTCTCTCTCTCTCTCTCTCTCTCTCTCTCTCTCTCGTAATGGCAGACTGTTATTTTTTAAAATAACAGTCTGCCTGAAATGCAAACAGCATTTCAGCCACAGGCAAATGTATTTATAATTTTGATTGATATAGCGGAAGCACGATGACCGAAAATGTAGATTAGGTGTTCCGTTTTTATGAGACAAAAAGTGACAATTTTGCTCTCATGTCTGGCAGCACAATTACCCCCCTCCCCCTCCCCCCCCCATTAACCCCTAAACTTGCCTATAGTAAAGCCTGGCCAGCTTATCGTACCGCAATAAGGTGTGAAGATGAGATTTAGGTCATGTGAATTGTCCTTGCTATATTCCCATGAAAGTTTCCGATTGTTTCTACGGCAACTTTTCTCATTCGTTTCCAAGGATTGAGAGCTTCCCAAAGTCGGCAGACAGACGCCCCCTAAATATCTTTATAACGCGGGGATATAACAAAGATATAGGATGATATAAGTAGCATCATGGGTGTACGGCGCGTTAAGTCATTCTCCCGTCAAGTAACTTATCTTTTGACGCCATGAATTGGTTTCTAGAAGTGGCGGAAAAGTTGATTTCAAAGTAATTTTTCTGTCAATTTAATGGTTGTTGATATGGTTCTTGGTCTCTGGTTTTTCTCTCTGTCTGTGGGTTATATATGGGGGTTTCTTTCAATGTTTTCTCTGGTTTCTGTCCTGTTTTTTTCTGTTTCTCTTTGCCGTTTGTTTCTGTCTGTCTCTTGTTTCTCTGATTTTTTGGTCTCTACATTTTGTCTGTTTTTGGTTTCTGTGACATGGGTTTCTCTATGTGGCTTCTCTGTTGTTACTATTTCTAATGGGCTTATGTCTTTAGTTTATCTTTGTTTCTTCTCTCTCTCTCTCTCTCTCTCTCTCTCTCTCTCTCTCTCTCTCTCTCTCTCTCTCTCTCTCTCTCTCTCTCTCTCTCTCTCTCTCTCTCTCTCTCTCTCTCTTTCTCACGTACAACCCACACAAACACATACACTCACACACAAACAAAACACACACACACACCACTCTTGCACCTAGGAGGAAGGGGTAAATGACCTCGTTTCTTCGGGACCACACTAGTTAGGCTGTTACAGGAAGATATAGATCACACGATATTGGAGAGAGAGAGAGAAAAGGAAATATAATGCAAAGGTATGGGACAAAGATATTTACAAAAATACATGATACAGGGAAAAGCAGAGAGAGAGAGAGAGAGAGAGAGAGAGAGAGAGAGAGAGAGAGAGAGAGAGAGAGAGAGAGAGAGAGAGAGAGAGAGAGAGAGAGAGAGAGATTTCTGAACAGGAAACAGCAAAATTTTAATCACAAAAGTTGGGTTCGAGTCTGGACTCGGTTGGGATCCATTAACTCCTGGTACACTAGGGGAGGGAGGGGAATGCACTTCTCTCTCTCCCTCTCCTTTTGTTTTCTCCCTTTCTCCCTACCTTATTCCTCTTCTCTCACTCCTATCTCTCTCTCTCTCTCCTCTTCTCAATAGCTAGTGTGTCGCATATGTTCGAATTGCACCTATATATTTCGAGTTCGAATTCAACCACAGTAACGAGGGCTGAAGATATTATGACCAAACTACCCAACGAGAGACGTTTCAGTCCATCCTGGACCACGCACGACTTGCTAATGGTCCAGAACGGACCGAAACGTCGTGATTTCTCCATCTTCTGATGCTTGAATTGGTCATCTTCGCCGCTAATATACATAATTATCAGCACATTCCGAAAACCGAACCTTGGGTTAAAAATCCATAAATTCTTATATATAATAATAATATCAAATCTCTATCCTGTACACAGTCACTGTGTCTCATTCCTCTTCTTAACTTTTCTCTCTTTTTCTCAAAGGATTGAGAAAGAAAGTTCTTTCCCATGTCTTCAAGATGTTAAGAGCTGTTTTCTGCCCATTTGTTTAGTTCTGAATGGGAGCCACCGGACTGCCAGGGACCTGTGTCCCTGTTTACATTGTCCCATTGTCAGGGACCATTGTCCCCTGACTCAGGTTGTGGGTGCATAAGGGAAGAAGGTTTTGTTTTGAATTTCTCTTTTGAATGTTTGACCTTAATGACTTTAACCTTTGACCTTTGACCTTAATAGAGAGGCCAGGGAAGGTCTTCTGGGCAATATAAGGTGTTGAATAAAGGTATCACTGAGCTATAGGAGTAGATATTCCTGTAACGTAGATAAGGTGTTAGATAACGTAGATATCAGGAGGGAATGCTAAGTCATTAGGTCTATGTAGCACTTGGAAACGATAAGAATTTAGGATAGGACAGGGGGAAGGAATGGTGTCCTATCACTTGTGGACGGTCGGGGATTGAACGCCGACCAGCAAGCATTAAGCGGGACCGTCGCTCTACCGTCGAGCCCAAGTGGTTGGGCATCATTCCTTTCGCCATAGTTGTAATAAAATTAGTCGTTGTATTATATTGTATGTTGTGTACTTAGTGTATTTATACAGCTGTAGCGTCCTGTGATGTATCCTTAGGATGTATTCTTAAATGTATCCGACGTCTTACATAGTCAAATAAGTCTTATCAGCATGATAAGTGGCCTTTTTGTATGGCTAGTACGTCCAACAGTCCTAAAGTCCTAAAGTCCTACCGGGTGAGGTGGAGACCTATGTGGGTTGAGCTACGAAATAACAGACAAGCTTCAGTCCGAAATGGGTCCAAGAGCATAAAGAGAAAGATGATTAATTAAGCAAAACAACGAAATAAAACAGGAATGCAATGGAGAGAGAAGAGAGAGGGAGAGATAATAATTACCTTCCGCGGCAAGCGTGAGGGAACCCTCTCTATATATTCCTTTCTCCTTCCTCTCTTTCCCTCACCTCTCCCCCCCCCCCTCTCTCTCTCTCTCCCCACCACACACCCTCACCGTCAATTATCTCGTGTTGGTCTAAAAGGAATTTTTTGGAACGATCGTGGACTGACCAGGCTGTTGGTGGTGGGAGGTGGGATGGAGATAGAGAAAGGGGGAGAGAGATGGAAGCTGAGAAAAGGGGGGAATGGGTGGGAAGGGTCAGTGAAAGGGGAGGAGGTTTGTTATGAAGAGAACGGAGAGAGAGAGAGAGAGAGAGAGAGAGAGAGAGAGAGAGAGAGAGAGAGAGAGAGAGAGAGAGAGAGAGAGAGAGAGAGAGAGAGAGAGAGAGAGGAGAAAGTGGGTAATATATTTTTCATGTTTAATTATATACTTTTAATGCTCTTTGTTATATTTTCTTTCCTTTTCTTTTAAATGACCTTCTCTTCTACCTCTTTTCCGCTTTCTCTTCTTCTTGTTTAACGCTTCTCCTTCTCCATTCTCTTCCTCTTTTGTTTCTCTTCTTTTCTACCTATTCTTAGTCGTACTATTTCTCATTCTCCTCCTCCTTCTCCTCTATACCTGCACAAGGAAACTCACCTGTAGAACCCCTCTCCCCCCCCCCACTCTTAAATTAGCATTAAGAAAGGGGGCGCTGACCCCCGGATTAACAACGTCTACCCTTACTGACCGGTCTTAATGACCACAAAAAAATCATTAAGGTGACTATAGCGACGCGAAATATACCGGGGTGATATAACGTTCAGTTTGGTCTTTGTCTGAATTTTCAAGAATTTTTTGGATATAATTGTCGATTTTCTTGATTTTCTTTGTGTATGTAGGGGTTGTGTCTCATAGAGTCGAGCTTTAGCTCTAGGTCTACCATCTGTATAGCTGTGTAATGAAATAAATGCTGAATTTATTATAAATGTATTTATTGTTTATTTTTGTATTTGTTTTAATTATACAATAAATAATGCTCTCGTTGTCTCAGGAACTATACAAAAAATTTAATATCAGTCAGTTTATAATATATATTATTTTTCTTAGATATGACAAAGCATGACACAGATCTATTACGAAACATCAAAAGACTTCAAAATTATACTAAAAATGAATCCATATATCATTTCACAGTTTATTCTCGTTTTAGGCACAATTTTCACTCAAGAAATGCAGTTTTTCATCAGGTAATCTCAGACTTGTAAAGAAACATTCCAACACATTAAAACTTACTCTCTGTGGGTATTTTTTTTCCCCGAGTATAATGCCTCTTTATGCCCTAATGTAATTACTAGTTAATTAGCTGTTAATTGCGAGGTAATTTCTCCTTACCTACCAACGTGGGATTAGGTGTACCCTAAATACATGTGTATTAGTGGGTGTTGATGGGGTCTTGGCCTTAGAATTTGGGTGTAGGTGGGTTGTATTTTGTAAATACTAGGGTGTATGTGTGTCTTCTTGATATGTGAGGGTATGTGGGTCCATGTTCTTAGTAAGTGGGTATAGGTGGGGGTCTCTCCTAAGTTAGGAGGTAGGTGGGAATCTGTTCTTAGAATCGACTTGAGAATGGTCCAGGACGGACCGAAACGTCATTGTCCCTTCACCTTCTAGTGTGTGGTCTGGTCAACTGTTCTTAGAATGTGAGTGTCGATAGTTACTGAGCTTATTGGAAAGTGGATTTCCACTTATAAGTGGAAAGTCTTATTATCTACACCCACTATCTACGTGGGTGTAGATAGACCCTATTTATCTTCATGAATACACGAAGGTTTTGTCTATAATAAGTAATAAGTGAGGGAATTATCAGGGGGGAAAGTGGCAAGCCATTGCGACTATATAGCACTTGGAAGGGGTCAGGATAAGGATTTGGGATGGAACAGAGGGGAATGAATGGTGCCCAACCCCTTGTATAGTCGGGGACTGAACGCCGACCTGCATGAAACGAGACCGTCGCTCTACCGTCCACTCCAAGTGGGGGGCTGAATTCTCGGACTCTATAAAATTAATAGTACAAAACTAGAACTTTGCTGAGGTCTATAACTACATATTGGTAAGTTCAAGCAAATAGTTGATGTAAGTACTATCATTTTAGGAAGATAACATGCTATCTTAAATTGGGGGGGGGGGAACCCCTCGATATGAGCCTAACATGTATATATAGACTGGCTGCCTGTCCCTAGAAACAATGAATTATGGGCACTCTACCCAGTACTTGGATGTAACTGACCATTATTTCCTTGCTGGAGCGTGTGTCTATCGGGAATCTATCTACGCCTATGTGGGTGGAAACGGTGCTTGTACGTGGGTGGAAAGGGTGCTGGTGCTTGTACGTGGGTGGAAAAGGGGGTTAGGAAGTCCTGTACGTGGGTGGAAAAGGGGGTTAGGAAGTCCTGTACGTGGGTGGAAAAGGTAGTTAGGAAGTTCTGTACGTGGGTGGAAAAGGGGGTTAGGAAGTCCTGTACGTGGGTGGAAAAGGGGGTTAAGAAGTCCTGTACGTGGGTGGAAAAGGGGGTTAGGAAGTCCTGTACGTGGGTGGAAAAGGGGGTTAGGAAGTCCTGTACGTGGGTGGAAAAGGGGGTTAGGAAGTCCTGTACGTGGGTGGAAAAGGTAGTTAGGAAGTTCTGTACGTGGGTGGAAAAGGTGGTTAGGAAGTCCTGTACGTGGGTGGAAAAGGGGGTTAGGAAGTCCTGTACGTGGGTGGAAAAGGTAGTTAGGAAGTTCTGTACGTGGGTGGAAAAGGTGGTTAGGAAGTCCTGTACGTGGGTGGAAAAGGTGGTTAGGAAGTCCTGTACGTGGGTAGAAAAGGTAGATAGGAAGTCCTATACGTGGCTGGCTATCGTATCTACAACCAGCCGGCGTGCGCTCAATTGCTATCAGACGCTCGTAAATGTAGATTGAATTTCGATCCAGCCTCCTGAGGTAGATGTAGATGAGACTTAGATCAATCCTACACACGTAGATGTAGGTGGATCTTAGAGCCATTCTACTCACGTGTATGTAGATGGGCCTTATCACAATGTGCCATATAAGTATACGAGTACAGATAAAATCCCTTATGATTTTTCCAGCAATGGTTATCTTCTTCTTGAGGTTATCTTGAGATGATTTCGGGGCTTTAGTGTCCCCGCGGCCCGGTCCTCGACCAGGCCTCCACCCCCAGGAAGCAGCCCGTGACAGCTGACTAACACCCAGGTACCTATTTTACTGCTAGGTAACAGGAGCATAGGGTGAAAGAAACTCTGCCCATTGTTTCTCGCCGGCGCCTGGGATCGAACCCAGAACCACAGGATCACAAGTCCAGCGTGCTGTCCGCTCGGCCGACCGGCTCCCTAGGTCGATGGTGGGTCGTATCCAACGATAAAATGGTCAGGTTAGGTCCTTGCTTCCAGGGAACTGTAGTGGTGGTTCCAGGTGGTCTAGGGATGGGGGGGAAGGCTGGGTTTATTGTCGAGACTCTCAAGTCCCTTGCAACATAATGCAAAACACAGACATTGGACACACCTGTTGCAATATTCACGGGTTTCTGCGGTGGAAAACTGTTTTGAATTCTTCTTTCTTGCCGTTTTCTATGTAGTTTTGAAATTCCATTTTGATGTTTTGCTCGGAAATGAGAATTATAAAAATGTTTTAACTTGTTATTTGTGTGATCTGTTATTCAGGGTTCTGCCCCTGTTCACTTGTTCTTTAAAAAGTGTTCTTGTGAGTGATCATTTATTCAGGGTTTTGTCCTTGTTCACTTGTTCTTTCGTGGGAAAGTATTTGGTGTAGTGTCTATCATCTCTGAACAATGTTGAAATCTTGAAAATCTTGAAATTTTATTTTCATGTTTGTTAGTAATTTGATGAAAGATTTATTAGACATTTTTTTAGAATCTTAGATTTTGATTCAGATGAAATCTGCGAGTGTTGAAGGACTGATATTCTGAAGTTGATTTTCTTTTGAAAAATAAAGTGTGAGATGATTTCTGGAATGCTATTGTATTACAGCTGTATTATGTGGATGTGTTGTATTAGGTACAGTGTTGTAGTTGTTCTGTGTTGATTGTTTTGGGGATTAGTTGGTTAGTTTCCCATGTACGTGGATATAGGTGAATCATATTCTATGTACGTGGGAGTAGGTGGGATTGTCCCCCTGTATGTGAACGTAGTTTCGTGTAGTACAATTGGGTTCGTTCTCGACTCACAATCGGGAGCTCCGGGTTTGAATCCCGGGAGGGACAGAAATGTTTGGGGTTCGTTTCCTATCACCTAATGCCCCCTGGATAGTCGTTCTGTGTCGCCGAGGATAAGAGCCAGACGCTTTGGGATAGTCTCATCCATGTATCCATTAGGGTATGGGAGTGTAGTGGCCTGCCAGGGCTGGCCCCAGTGCCACACTTTAAGAATTATCGGCATCTAGAGCGACCCCGCTGCGATTTTCCTTATCTGAAATAGTGGTTGTGTTTTCCATGGAGTTATTTAGCAGTCTCAGTAGTTGCATTTATGAGAGGAGCTTGAGAAAGAGGGTGAAGTGGGAAGGAAAGGTGGAGAGATTGTAAGAAAGAATAGAGAGGGAGAAGGGATGTTAAGGAAGGGGGAAAGGTTGATAGGGGGATAGGAGAAGATAGATGATTGAGGATAAAAAGGGAAGAGAGATAGAGTGGAGAGTGAGAGTGACCCGGTCGTTCCCGGGTCTCCTCCATTTTGTGTAATAAAAAAAATATGAATAAAAATATTAAAAATAATTAGTCATTCATTTCTGATTTTCTGTCAAACTTTCATAAATTTCCTATATGTGGAGTTGTGTAATCTATTAGCTACATCATTCCTATAATTCCCTATCGCTGAGTGTTTTTATATATTGTTTATCGGAGTGTTGTTTATCTTCCTCTTTATCGGCGTCTCTCTGCGCATTGGGAATCTTGTTATTAATGTGTTGGGGTGAAAAAGATATTGTTTATGGTTGTTCGCTGTTTGGTGGGGGTGTGGTGGGGGTGTGGTAGGGGAGTGGGTGTGTGTGTGGTGGGGGTGTGGTGGGGATGTGGTGGGGGTGTGGTTGGGGTGTGGTTGGGGTGTGATTGGGGTGTGGTTGGGGTGTGGTGGGGGTGTAGTGGGAGTGTGGTGGGGGTGTGGTGGGGGTGTGATGGGGGTGTGGTTGGGGTGTGGTTGGGGTGTGATTGGGGTGTGGTTGGGGTGTGGTGGGGGTGTGATGGGGGTGTGGTGGGGGTGTGGTGGGGGTGTGGTGGGGGTGTGGTGGGGGTGTGATGGGGTGTGGTGGGAGTGTGGTGGGGGTGTGGTGGGAGTGTGGTGGGGGTGTGGTTGGGGTGTGGTGGGGGTGTGGTTGGGGTGTGGTGGGGGTGTAGTGGGTGTGTGGTTGGGGTATGGTGTGGGTGTGGTGGGGGTGTGGTGGGGGTGTGGTGGGGGTGTGGTGGGGGTGTGGTGGGGGTGTGGTGGGAGTGTGGTTGGGGTGTGGTGGGGGTGTGGTGGGGATGTGGTGGAGGGAGTAATGGGGTTGAAGAGGCTGTGAATACTCACCTAACAATTCCCAAGTAAACATAATATTTCCGTTTCCTGCCTATATCTCTCTCGATAAGTTAACCACAGTGAAAATATCGCCTTTTATCGATATCGATATCGAAAATATCTTTTCAAAATTGTCGACTTCCCAACTTTAAGATATTACGTTATTAATTTTCCTCGTAAAACTTTATCCTTCGCGTAAACTGACAAGAGATAATTGGTTGTCTTGCTTGACTGCCAGGAAAAATATCCTCATTGTTTTGACAACTAATGAAGTGATTACGGCATTTTCCTGGAAATAGAACGCAAAATTTTATATCTAATATGCATAAAATCATGTTTTTCCCCATACAAACCCATATGAAAAATAATTCCTATAAATTAGGTGCGTATTATGCGTCATTAAATACTGTTTTGGTGGCCATATTGATGGTTTAAATATTCTTGAAGACACTTGAGCTCTCTAGGGTGGAGTATTGCACACTTGCACATCAACAGTTCTATTCAAAGCTGGAGAAATTGCTGTCCTGCAGAGTCTCCAACGACTTTCCGTTTTTAACCTAACTTAACCTAACTAAACTCTAACATAACCTAACTTAACTCTAACTTAACCTAACTTAACTCTAACTTAACTCTAACTTAACCTAACTTAACTCTACCTTAACCTAACTTTACTCTAACTTAACCTAACTCTAACTTAACCTTAACCTTAACTCTAACTTAACCTAACTTAACTCTAACATAACCTAACTTAACTCTAACTTAACCTAACTTAACTCTAACTTAACTCTAACTTAACCTAACTTAACTCTACCTTAACCTAACTTTACTCTAACTTAACCTAACTTAACTCTAACTTAACCTAACTTAACTCAAACATAACCTAATTTAACTCTAACTTAACCTAACTTAACCAAAAAGTACAGAGCAGTGAGGAGTTGACAAATTACCCTCTTCTCACGCTTAATGTGTCTATACTTAAGTGCAAGAGAATCATACGTAATTGATTCCGAGGAAGTATTTGCGTGGGAATCATACGCTGTCCCTGAATTTTTTTTTACCAAGCAGCTTCAAGCTGCTTCTGTGAGTGAAGTTGAGCTTCATACGAGCATGTATAGGTAAATCCGCTCAATTTTCTATGCACAATGCAATAGTTTATACAGTTAAATCCACTCATTCATTTCATACGCGTGTGTAAATCCGTTCAATTTATACACACATATGTGGGTAAATCCGTTCAATTTATAGAAACATATGTGGGTAAATCCGTTCAATTTATACACACATATGTGGGTAAATCCGTTCAATTTATACACACATATGTGAGTAAATCCGTTCAATTCATACACACATATGTGGGTAAATCCGTTCAATTCATACACACATATGTGGGTAAATCCGTTCAATTCATACACACATATGAGGGTAAATCCGTTCAATTCATACACACATATGAGGGTAAATCCGTTCAATTTATACACACATATGAGGGTAAATACGCTCAATTTATACACACATATGTGGGTAAATCCGTTCAATTCATACACATCATATCCGTCGAGAGAACGGACTGAACATACATACATATTGGTTGCAATTTATATCACTTTGGCTGACATGATAAAACTTCCTTGCAATGGTTGCAAGTTGAAAAACATAAGGCCTTCTTGCATGCTTATATATCACAGGAAAGTGAAGCAGCGTTTCTTTCAAGCACAGAATCCCTTTGGGAAGAAGAAATGTATATGTTTATCACTCAGAATGTTCGGCAATATGAGTATATATATATATATATATATATATATATATATATATATATATATATATATATATATATATATATATATATATATATTATTAAATATGACCGAAAAAGTAAGATTAATAATTCTAACACGAATTTTCTCTAGAAAACTAGACTAGAAATAAAAATGAATTTTGGAGAATTGATTTTTGATTTACCTCCAACAGTGAAGCGTAATGTACGAAAGATTGAGAAAATTCGTGTTAGAATTATTAATCTTACTTTTTCGGTCATATTTAATAATATATGTCTACAGGAAAGACTGCTACCAAAATATACTAATATATATATATATATATATATATGAGACAATAGATTGAGCTATCTCATCCCTTTGTGTGTATTTACACCTTAATAAACTTCTTTCAATTTCAAACCCTTGGGAACGCCATAGGGTAGGAAAAGATGTCATTTATTGTAACTTACATCTTAAAACCATTTATCGTAACTATATTAAGGCCATTTATCATAACTGTATTATCATAAGGCCATTTATCTAATTGTAATATCCTACACGTATTTATCTATCTGTAATATGCTACATGTATTTATATATTATTTCCTTTCCCAACGAAATTATTAGTATTATTATATATCGTAGAAAGGAAACCAGTTTCACAAAATATTATCATATCTCAGCCACCGCGGCGGCTCCCAACTCCGTGGAGCCCGCCATACTCTGTGTCACTGAAGATCTCCAGAACTGCTTGAACCTCGGGTCTACAAACGGAATATTATCTTAAAACGAGGTGTTCTTTTCCCTTTTACATGAGTCTAGGCCGGAACAAAACAGCATTATTATTATTATTCTGGTGAAGAAAACGGCGGAAACTGAAGGGGGGTTAAGTATCGTACGCGGCGGTCTATTGTTGTACCTAAACCAAAATAAACAGTTGTCGTGGAGAAGAAATCTGAGAACGGACGCGGTGGGCAGCGGTGCTTCCCTACCTCTGAGGAGCAAATTGAGGAAGGGGGAAGAGGCAGCTAATGGGGAAGAGGAGGAGGGTAAGGGGGGTGTGGGGGGAAGGAGCAGGTAGGTATTGGAGGATCAGTTGAGAGGGAGACACAAATTTACGACGACACAAACCATGCCATTGGTGAGGCCCGCGTCGCCGCGCGTGTCTGTGAGGGAGCTAAAGGGAGATGCCAGGGGAGGGAAATGCCTATCAGCTTACCTTCCAGGCTGTCTGCTGCCTTCCAGCCTGTTTAGCCTGTCTTCTAGTCTGTCTATCCTGCCTTCCAGTCTGTCTGCCCTGCCTTCCAGGCTGTCTGCTGCCTTTCAGCCTGTTTAGCCTGTCTTCTAGTCTGTCTATCCTGCCTTCCAGTCTGTCTACCCTGCCTTCCAGGCTGTCTGCTGCCTTCCAGCCTGCTTAGCCTGTCTTCTAGCCTGTCTTCCTGCTTTCTAGTCTGTCTAACCTGCCTTCCAGCCTGCCTATTCTGCCTTCCAGTCTGTCTATCCTGCCTTCCAGTCTGTCTATTCTGCCTTCCAGTTTGTCTATCCTGCCTTCCAGTCTGTCTATCCTGCCTTCCAGTCTATTAATCTGATAGCTAACAAAGCTACTAATACAGCATACTGACAGCTATTAGACTCTATTAGAACAGTATAATGACAATTGCCTATCAACCTATACCGTTGATAGGTTACTCAACCTATACCGTTTATAGGTTAAGTAATAATTGTAAATAAGAACCAATAAGATGCTTATCTTAACATACTAAGAAGGTTAGGTGAGGTCGGTGTTTTCTATGAAGCTTTTCAAGGTAAACTAAAATATTCACAATCAATTAGTATGTCACATATGCACTTATTAAATAAGCCAATATTGACTATAAGCAAATCGAGAACGGGTTGCTGGTTTATATACAGGGCTGCACACGTGTGTAAATATATTAAACATTTTGTATTTAGTTGCCTCCCAACTCTCATTTTTATTTACAAATATGTCATGTTGTTTAGTAAATTTATCAATCAGTTTTATCGCGTCGGCTTGGTGGGTTTTTTAAGCTGCATGAGTTCGTTGAATTGATGAATCGCTATAGCTTTAATGCCTTGCTGTCTGTATGTAAATGATTGTGAGTTTTGCTTTGGGCTTTGCTGCGTTTATGTACGTACTCACCTAGTGGTGTTTGCGGGGGTTGAGCTCTGGCTCTTTGGTCCCACCTCTCAACTGTCAACTGTCACATGTACGTATGTGTATCTGTGTACGTATGGGCTCCTGTGTATATGTGTTGTGACTTTTACTTTGGGCTTTGCTGCGTTTATGTACGTACTCACCTAGTGGTGCTTGTGGGGGTTGAGCTCTGGCTCTTTGGTCCCGCCTCTCAACTGTCAACTGTCACATGTACGTATGTGTATCTGTGTACGTATGGGCTCCTGTGTATATGTGTTGTGACTTTTACTTTGGGCTTTGCTGCGTTTATGTACGTACTCGCCTAGTGGTGTTTGCGGGGGTTGAGCTCTGGCTCTTTGGTCCCGCCTCTCAACTGTCAACTGTACGTATGTGTATCTGTGTACGTATGGGCTCCCGTGTATATGTGTATGCAAAATGTAGATTCATAAGCATACATGCTAGCATGTGTACGTACATATGCATATACACACACCTGCAGGTCCTCGCGGCTGCGTGGACAACGCTCGGGGTTCGTAGTAGTAGTAACGTCCCGGATACGGGTTCGATTCTCGGAAGAGGTTGAGTCAAATGGGTGGGGTTTATTTCAGTAAATAGGTACCTGGGAGTTAGACAGCTGCCACGGGCTGCTTCCTGTGTGTGTGTTTGTGCTAGAGAGAAACATATATAGTAGACATAATAGAGTAAAAATAACTTGGTTAGAAAGGCGGGGTCCTAGAGCTAATAGCTCGATTCTGCAGATACAAATAGTAAATACAAATAGTGAATACACACACACACACACACACACACACACACACACACACACACACACACACACACACACACACACACACACACACCACAAGCGTAGCTCTCATTCTGTAACTACACTTAAATAATTATATCTAGGTAATTACACATATATAGTCCCGTTACATATAAATAGCAATTTTCAAAATGCATCTATTAGCTTTTATACACTGTACCCATGGCATTTCAAAAGCCGGATGGCATTAATAATTAATGGACAAAATCATGCCCATTTTTTCAAAATCATTGTAATAGTTTTGAAAACTATTACAAGGCTTTGTATTATTAAATCTTGTATGAAACACTGAATGTATGTTTTTTTTCAACTCAGAAATCTTGAACGATTTATAATATTTATGCTACTATAAAGATAACATAAAGATAGCTTGGATTTTAATGATATCGTCTTGGATGAAGGTCTTATGTGTCTCCTAATTTTTTTAACCATTTCTGTATGACTTTTGTTTAAGATAAGAGATTTTATAATTCATCAACCTATTTTGACGTCTGGCCTCGAAGTTGATAATTATTTTTGTTGGTATATATATATATATATATATATATATATATATATATATATATATATATATATATATATATTTTACAGAGGTGTCTGTGTATACATTTTGCTGTGTTAAGGTAAGTTTATATTAGGCTGAGTGTGAGGCTGAAGCCAAGCAGAAGTCACACCTATAATATAATTGGTTGGATTGGTTAGTTCAGAGTGGTTCAGTTGTTTGTGGCTGTGAAGAGTCGTCATACATGATGAATAACCCTGTGGAGGAGTCATGTACTTAGGATCGGTACGATGCTGTGTTTGTGCTATTTAGTATTTGTGTATGTTTGGAAGTTTGTGTTTGATGAGTGTTTAGTTGTTAGCGTTAGGAGTTGAGCTTCGGCTCTTTGGTCCCGCCTCTCAACTGTTAGTCAACTGGTGTACAGGTTCCTGAGATTCTTAAGTTCTGTCGTATCTACATTTGAAACTGTACATTGAAACTGAAACTGTCTGCCTCCACCACATCACTTCCTTCCATTTGTTAACTACTCTGATACAGAAAAGCTAACGTCTTCGTGGCTCACATGGATATAAAATTTCCACCTGTGTCCCTTTGTTCGTGTACCACCCGTGCTAAATTGTTTGACTTTATCTACCCTTCTCAATTCCTTTGAGAATTTTGTAGGTGGTAATCATGTCTCTCCTAACTCTCCTATCCTGCAGGGACGTCAGGTTTAATTCCAGGATACTTTCAAGTGTGTGGGGGGGGGGGGGGGAATGAATTGACCTCCAGCTCCTGCGCCCCGTCTTTTAGCTGTCAATCATCGCCCTGCTCCCCCTCTCTTTGTATTCACCTAGTTGTATTTGCTAGGAATAAGCCTGCTCTCTCTCTCTCTCTCTCTCTCTCTCTCTCTCTCTCTCTCTCTCTCTCTCTCTCTCTCTCTCTCTCTCTCTCTCTCTCTCTCTCTCTGTCTCTCTCTCTCTCTCTCTCTCTCTCTCTCTCTCTCTCTCTCTCTCTCTCTCTCTCTCTCTCTCTCTCTCTCTCTCTCTCTCTCTCTCTCTAGATGTACTCGGTGTGCAGGTGAACTGTCGGAGGGAGCGTTGAACATGCCTCGGAGGTTCATATTAAAGCTGAACATTGTGAACGAGGGAGTTCTGTTGCAGGAAAACTGACTGACTGACTTACTCGACAATCTGACGAATTTTCTTTGGAGTGATTCACCTGTCAACCTGGAAAATTGACAGGGGAGTAACTCACCCGTCAACCTTTAAAATTAACAGGAGGTTACTTTAAAATTTCCCTCGTCAATCCGGGAAATTGACAGGGGTGTAATTCACCTGTCAACCCGGAAAAAGCACTGGGGGAACAATTCAACCGTCAACCTGAAAAAATTGACGGTACCTGGTCTTCCTGTCTATAACGAAGTGCCTTTTACTTATATAACCGAACTTCATCTGTCTAAATTGTATATTTAACTTAAGTGACAGTAGTGAGTGATCTCTTCCTTAGCCCTCATTACTGTCTGTATATGACTGTCTACCACTGTCTATACTTGACTGGAACGACAGAGAAACGTGATTCCATGACTGTTTTACCTAACTAGAAAGGTATCTGAACCAGGAAGTTCCATCTGACCTACTGAAGTCGCAGCCTGAAAAACGTCAACATTGTGGTGCTTTAATGGCTTGAAATACGTCGTTTTTTCAACGGATTTGATATAATACTCCGTACTCAGCGTGGATCGAACCATGAGTACCTGGAATGTTAAGCCACTCCATCAATTGTCACTTTCTGGAATACATCAGTAGGACCTGACTGGAATACAGCTGTATTGACTGGAATACAGCTGTATTGACTGGAATACAGCTGTATTACTGGACATGTCTCAAGCTTGTGTGTGTGTGTGTGTGTGTGTGTGTGTGTGTGTGTGTGTGTGTGTGTGTGTGTGTGTGTCTGAGATATTTCAAGTACATAGAGAGGATATGAATATACTGATATATGTGACAGATTTAACACGCAAGCGTTTGTTTGTTTTAGGAATAATGTGCCGAGCTTATGTGTGTGTGTGGGTGTGTGTGTGTGTGTGTGTGTGTGTAGACATGTCTAATTACGGCTATAGTCATGAAGGCGTTGACATGCAGGGGTACCCGGATGTTGTAGACTCGTTTATGACTGTTAGGGTCAGTGTGCGTGTGTGTGCGTGTGTGTGCGTGACCTGAGCCTCGTGGCCGCGACTAAGTTTAGGATCCGCAGTGCGTAAAACACTGTGTTGCGTGCATGCGTGCGTATGTGCGTGTGTATGCTATGCTCCCTGGTAAGGAGATTCACTTCTCCAGCATTCCAGCTCATTTCTTAAAGTGTAGAATCTCTTTTTATCTCTTCTTTCTTGCAATTGATAGGAGTTCAGCCAAATTGCAATGTCCTTTTATTCTCTGCAACACATCTGGTCATACACAGTCAAAATTGACTGACTTTCGCCCCCATGAGCTCAGATATGCTGGATTCAATATCAGCTCAGATATGCTGGACTCAATATGAGCTCAGATATGCTGGACTCAATATGAGTTCAGATATGCTGGACTCAATTTGAGCTCAGATATGCTGGACTCAATATGAGCTCAGATATGCTGGACTCAATATGATCTCAGATATGCTGGACTCAATATGAGTTCAGATATGCTGGACTCAATATGAGCTCAGATATGCTAGGACTCAACTGTCTTGTGAGACTCTGAGTTGAAGCAGAGTTAGTTACCTGGAGATTCTTAGATGTATGACATGGGATATACTGATTGAAAGGGAGAAATTTGATTGCACTGGGTTGCAATTTTACGTCGCTTTGCAGAAGTGAGAGATGGAACAGTGTATAGTTTTGTGAGAGATGGAATATTGCACAGTAGGTAAAGAAGGAACTTGCAAGAGTAGTGAGAGATGAAGCAGAGAGAAGTAGAAGAGATAATGTAGATCACAGAACTGTAAATGAAATCGAACTAATATATATAGTTTTCTGTTTATATTTGTGAATTTATTGGTTATTAAATTATTTTATCTGTCTCTGTGTCTGTCTGTCTGTCTGTCTCTCTCTCTCTCTCTCTCTCTCTCTCTCTCTCTCTCTCTCTCTCTCTCTCTCTCTCTCTCTCTCTCTCTCTCTCTCTCTCTCTCTCTCTCTCTCTCACACTATGAGAGAAACTTCCCTACTTAAGACAGCAGGTCTTCCAACCAAACAAGCATATCACCCCCTCGTTAGACACCTCCACGTGGCTGTATTATGCAAACCACCAATTAAAGCACCACTACGAGGGCCCCTAACAGCCTCAGTGCTGTGGCAGTCAGCCCATGTAGTCTCCAAGGATCACTAATGTAATTCTCCTCATTGCTTCTGTCTTGCATTCCTGACTGTCATTATCAGTATTATTTTTATTATTTTTTTTATTATTATTTTTATTTGCAGTATCTGTGGTTATGATGCCAGATTAATAGCTATTGTTCCGTTAATAAAATGATAGATTTTACCGTTGGGTGGTTCCCAAGCACATATGGCAATATAAATCTAGGACCCCTCAGAGGATTCGAATATGTGTGTGTGTACTCACCTAGTTGTACTCACCTAGTTGTGTTTGCGGGGGTTGAGCTCTGGCTCTTTGGTCCCGCCTCTCAACCGTCAATCAACAGGTGTACAGATTCATGAGCCTATCGGGCTCTGTCATATCTACACTTGAAACTGTGTATGGAGTCAGCCTCCACCACATCACTTCCTAATGCATTCCATTTGTCAACCACTCTGACACTAAAAAAGTTCTTTCTAATATCTCTGTGGCTCATTTGGGCACTCAGTTTCCACCTGTGTCCCCTTGTGCGTGTTCCCCTTGTGTTAAATAGACTGTCTTTATCTACCCTATCAATCCCCTTCAGAATCTTGAATGTGTGTGTGTGTGTGTGTGTGTGTGTGTGTGTGTGTGTGTGTGTGTGTGTGTGTGTGTGTGTGTGTGTGTGTGTGTGTGAATCACTTGGAACGGAAGGCATGTCATCTGAGCATCCTTTCGGGAGTAATTCCCTTCTTCAGAGATGAAGAACGACTAAGATACCAACAGAGATGAAGGTAAATTTAAGAATTAGGAGAGAGGAAGAGAATCATGAATAGATGATACTGGAGGAGGAGGAGGAGGGGAAGGCACAGAGACACACGATGGGTTTCCACAGAGGTGAGAAGACGTGGGAATATTGATCGCGAAAGTAGAAGATTGTTAGAACATACAATACAAACATTCATAATTTAACAGACCAACTTATTTGATCTGTACTATTGGATAAGTTTCAAAATAATTCTTCGTTAATGGTATAATTGTATCTGTGCAACGTGCCCAATTATTAGTTTCAAAGTAGTTTCAAAGTAGTTTCAAAGTAGTTTCAAAGTAGTTTCAAAGTAGTTTCAAAGTAGTTTCAAAGAAGTAGTTTTCAAGGAAACTTAGTTTCAAAATACTATTTCGTGAAAAAAAATGAGTTTCTAAGAGCAGGCTTCAGATGAGCTGAGGAAGGATAACAGCTCTTGCTTGCAGTTTCACTAGATAAGTCATTTGGCATTCCTTATGACCCCTGACTTATGCGAGGGAGCCGGTCAGCCGAGCGGACAGCACACTGGACTTGTGATCCTGTGGTCCCGGGTTCAATCCCGGGCGCTAGCGAAAAACAATGGGCAGAGTTTCTTTCACCCTATGCCACTGTTACCTAGCAGTAAAATAGGTACCTGGGTGTTAGTCAGCTGTCACGGGCTGCTTCCTGCGGGTGGAGGCCTGGTCGAGGACCGGGCCGCGGGGACACTAAAGCCCGGAAATCATCTCAAGATAACCTCAAGATAACCCCTACTCTTAGATAAAAAAGGACTTGAGAGGGCTTTGACTATCTACGACCACGGACTTAAAAGAGGCGTTAACCATCACTTAAGTTGATAATGTCAATTTTTATTTATTATATAAAATGAGTAATATAATTTTAGTTAACTATGTGTATATTATACCCCTATAATAGCTATAGGGTGAGTTAATTGCCTAAATAGTTAATGGTCATTAAAATATCTAACGGACTTGTGTGCCTGTAACTGATTTAATTGTAAAATTAACTTATTTGTGTTTAATAATAATGTAGGTGGATTGGTTTTTTTAAACAATTATAATCTGATTAATTACATTTTGTATCCGCTTTTTCATCATAAATTATGGCTACATATATGGTGATTATTTATGTACTGAGGTCAGGAGTACATAGTTGATACATATGTATCGAATATGCATAGTTTTTGTGTTCCTGTCTTTGCTCGGTAACTGTGACTGTTGGAGTTTAGCTCCTGGTCTCGCCTCTGAACCTGTAAGTTTGAATTATTTTCTCTAATTTATATATTGAATTTACTGACATATTCGTCAATTTTTGCCTGCATGGTCGTACTTGAGCTCTTGGATACCGTCCTTCCAGTTGCCAGCTGTCAAATACAATAACAACAATAATTTATTTAATCATATCTAATTTTGAGTGAAGTTCGATCCCCAACCTACTCGGTTAACTTGTATCTTGTTACTCATTTAATTGGATTAATATTCTAACGTTAATTTATTTTCACATCTCTATCTCCAGCTTCTATTTATGTCTTCTTTTACTGCCATTCACTGACTACATTTATTTTTCCAACATGTCTGTGAATGTATGTATTTTGTATGCTTCTATCATGTCTCCTTCATATTTTTTCGTTGGTGTTGCTGAGTCCACTCATTCAGGTTTTCTTTCATATAACTATTTTTCTTAGAGTTCGTAATAATTTGAATAGCCTGTCTTTTTCTAATTTTGTATTTGTTCATCCCAAATTATCCCAAACACAACAGCAAACAATAGTCTACTTAGTCAAAAGGTTATAGCGATTTCTCTTCAAAATTAGTTCTTCAAAATTAGCTCTTGAAAATTAGCTCTTGAAAATTAGCTCTTCAAAATTAGCTCTTCAAAATTAACTCTTCAGAATTAGCTCTTCAAAATTAGCT
>NC_091225.1:17833064-17881008 GCF_040958095.1 Procambarus clarkii | reverse complement strand
AGTGGAATCAGATGAAACGTGATAAGAATCACACACTCATCAACACATATTTCATCTCTACTCAACACTCAACCTATAACCACAACTTTATATTTTCTTTAAATGAACAAATCCACAAGGGCCGTGCCGAGGATTCGAACTTACGTCCGAAAGGATCCAAGACGCTGCCTTAATCTCCTAAGCTCATTTACTTTACTTTATTCATTCTGCTTGATTCCTTCTCTCGTTTTCTTTACCTATGTGGTTCCCCTCTCTCAGCTTTCCCCATTTCCCCTCAGTTTATTTCCCTAAATTCCCCTAAGCTCATCTTGAGATTATCTTGAGATGATTTCGGGGCTTTTTAGTGTCCCCGCGGCCCGGTCCTCGACCAGGCCTCCACCCCCAGGAAGCAGCCCGTGACAGCTGACTAACACCCAGGTACCTATTTTACTGCTAGGTAACAGGGGCATAGGGTGAAAGAAACTCTGCCCATTGTTTCTCGCTGGCGCCTGGGATCGAACCCAGGACCACAGGATCACAAGTCCAGCGTGCTGTCCGCTCGGCCGACCGGCTCCCCTCTGACCGACCCTCATGGGTCGGGTTCTATTATATAAACCTCATTAGGCCGGATAGGTAGAGGTTTGCGATATATTTCTCGCCGGCTCAGTCGACGGGGCCGGATGCAGCGTCCACTTTAGTGTGCTGAAGTGTGAGTTTGTGATAATTCTCATTTCAGCGTGGCGACTGTTAGCTCTAAATAGCCGGATTCTGCTCGTTATCCCTCGATTATCTCCGTGAAAACAACGTCGTTCTGCGTTTTTTGGGGAGTTAATATAGCGAAATAAAATCTTCTATGAGATAGCTAATCCCAGTCTAGCAAAGTCTTGCCTATAGCAATTTTATAGTATCTAATTTATAGTATCTAATTTATAGTATCTAATATCTAATTTAATCAAAGCATAAATTAACTTTAGCTAGGGAAGGGAACTATGAGGGGGGAAAGCGCCAAGCCATTACGACTATATAGCACTGGGAAGGGGTCAGGATAAGGATTTGGGATGGGACGGGTGGAAGATGGGACGGGTGCCCAACCACTAGGACGGTCGGGGATTGAACGCCGACCTGCATGCAGCGAGACCGTCGCTCTACCGTCCAATCCATGTGGTTGGGGAGAGGATAGGGATAGGAAATGGAATAGTTTGCTAATGAGGACGGGTTAATAATCGAGTCTATTAGGTTGCTAGGCTGTTACAATAACAGCTAGATTCAATTTAACTGACCATTGATTAGCCTACTCTAATTTAATCAACTCTAAACTAACTTCACGTCTGCTTATCTGAAACTTTTCTACCTCAATCTGTTTTAAGGAAAACCTAAATAACCCGAATTAAATCTTCTAGTTATACATTGGTATCTAAGAGTGACATGAAATATCAGGAAATGCTTAGTTTCTGGAAGCCTGTGGAAGCTTCTGGAAGCCTCTGGAAGCTTCTGGAAGCCTGTGGAAGCCTGTGGAAGTCTGTGGAAGCCTGTGGAAGTCTGTGGAAGTCTCTGGAAGCCTCTGAAAGTCTCTGGAAGCCTCTGGAAGCCTGTGGAAGCCTCTGGAAGCCTTTGGAAGCCTGTGGAAGTCTGTGGAAGCCGGTGGAAGCCTCTGGAAGTCTGTGGAAGCCTCTGGAAGCCTTTGGAAGCATCTAGAAGCCTGTGGAAGCCTCTGGAAGCCTGTGGAAGCATCTGGAAGCCTCTGGAAGCATCTGGAAACTTCTGGAAGCCTGTGGAAGACAATATGTAAAATATTTGAAGTTAAATTCCTTGCCCTTGTTAGGTTGGCTGACTGTGGTGAATGTATCACTCATGGAAGCTCAGAGCCAAGGCCTTCCCTTTCTTCCTTATTTCTGTCTCCCTTTCCACACCATCTTTCCATCTATCTTCCCTCCCTTTCCATCTACCTTCCCTCCCTCCCTCCCTCCCAATCTCGTAGGCCTTTATCTCTGTTCCACAATACATCTTGCCCAGTCATCCATCTTCTCTTGAATCCATTGCAATCTCTTCTTCTTCTTCTGTCTGTCTGTCTCTCTCTCTCTTTCTCTCTCTCTCTCTCTCTCTCTCTCTCTCTCTCTCTCTCTCTCTCTCTCTCTCTCTCTCTCTCTCTCTCTCTCTCTCTCTCTCTCTCTCTCTCTCTCTCTCTCCTCGCCCCCATCTCCTCTACCAACCCATTGTTAACTCTGCTTTTTGTATACACTCTTGCAAAAAGAAATTATCAATTTCATCAAATGCAATCTACGCAATGTTTCTTGCACCTATACTGGAATACGCAGCACTGGCTTGGTACCCCTTACTTTGTTTATCATAAAACCAGAGTCGAAAATGCACAGAGGTTTGTAACAAGAATGGTGACAGAGCCGAGAAGGTTATGGCTTCTCACACAACCCTAGAAAATAGTCGATAGAAAGGGAATATGATCACAGCATACAAAATACTGAAGGGGAAATAGACAAGGTGGACAAAGATTGCCACTTCATATAGAGAGAAAGCAGGACAAGAGGACACAAGTGAAAGGTGGAAATGCAAAAGGAATGAGGGAATGGAAGGAAATATTCGTTCCTTGACTAGGAACGAATAATAAGTGGAATGCAACTGATGAAAGTTGTGGAAGCCACAACTTTAAGTCCAGAGTCGACAAAGAATTTGATAGTCAGAATAGTTAAAGTTGTAGTGCTTTAGATACATGAAGGCTGGTAGGTTGGGTATGAAGAACTACACTTCATTCCCCCATAAGCACTGATAGGTAACTACCACCACTACCACTACAACCACCACATCAACCACAACTACAACCACCACATCAACCACAACCACCACCACCAGGAAGCCACTACCACACGTCAGACATGACAGAGGAGCCGAAAGTGTTCAGAAACTATTTGAATTTCAGCATACACGAAATTTTGTCATATCCCACCACCCAAATATATATATTTTACAGTATAGTTTTGATTTGATTTTCAGTTACATATAGAACTACGGGCTCACCATAGCCCGTGCTACGTGGAACATATCTTTTCAGTGCTTATGGCCTCTCAAGATCTTAATCCGGCTTAGATGTACATATATACATACCTACATACATACATATATACATGTACAAATCCTAAAGTATATATATGTATGAAAACATGATAAAAAATATAAATCAATTAATATAAATCTCTCGATGTGTTGCATTACTAGTAAAGGCAAAACTAACAACCCGACTAACAACCTTACAACCTAATTGGCAGTTAGGCTCGAGGCAGGTAGTTAAGACCGTCTTGTTCATCTTGCCAACGACACTAATTACCAAAGGTACACACAATAACAACTTGTGTTGTTAATACTTTTCCTCCTTCGATGTTAACACTACATTATCAAGCTATTTTTAAAGTGATGGAGAAGGGGGTTAAAAAAATAGGGGGGTTAAAAAAGAGGGGGGAAGAGGGGGGTTGTCACGGCTGTTTTAATATTTTTCAATTATTTTTATTCTTTCCTTGTGAAAGTTTCTTTAAAAGAAGTCCTCGACTTGCTAACATCTTAGTGAACTCACGCTGCCTAATTACATTTTTTCCTGGGGAGGAAGGACAGGAATTCAGAAGTGGATGGATAGAGGGTGGATAGAGGGTGGATAGTGGGTGGATAGAGGGTGGATAGAGGGTGGATAGAGGGTGGATAGAGGGTGGATAGAGGGTGGATAGTGGGTGGATAGAGGGTGGATAGTGGGTGGATAGAGGGTGGATAGTGGGTGGATAGAGGGTGGATAGTGGGTGGATAGAGGGTGGATAGTGGGTGGATAGAGGGTGGATAGAGGGTGGATAGTGGGTGGATAGTGGGTGGATAGAGGGTGGATAGAGGGTGGATAGAGGGTGGATGGGGTGGATAGAGGGTGGATAGAGGGTGGATAGAGGGTGGATAGTGGGTGGATAGAGGGTGGATAGAGGGTGGATAGAGGGTGGATAGAGGGTGGATAGAGGGTGGATAGTGGGTGGATAGTGGGTGGATAGAGGGTGGATAGAGGGTGGATAGTGGGTGGATAGAGGGTGGATAGAGGGTGGATAGAGGGTGGATAGAGGGTGGATAGTGGGTGGATAGTGGGTGGATAGTGGGTGGATAGAGGGTGGATAGTGGGTGGATAGTGGGTGGATAGAGGGTGGATAGAGGGTGGATAGAGGGTGGATAGAGGGTGGATAGTGGGTGGATAGAGGGTGGATAGAGGGGTGGATAGTGGGTGGATAGAGGGTGGATAGAGGGTGGATAGTGGGTGGATAGAGGGTGGATAGAGGGTGGATAGAGGGTGGATAGAGGGTGGATAGAGGGTGGATAGAGGGTGGATGGGGTGGATAGAGGGTGGATAGAGGGTGGATAGTGGGTGGATAGAGGGTGGATAGAGGGTGGATAGAGGGTGGATAGAGGGTGGATAGTGGGTGGATAGAGGGTGGATGGGGGTGGATAGTGAGTGAATAGAGGGTGGATAGAGGGTGGATAGTGGGTGGATAGAGGGTGGATAGAGGGTGGATAGAGGGTGGATAGAGGGTGGATAGAGGGTGGATAGTGGGTGGATAGTGGGTGGATAGAGGGTGGATAGTGGGTGGATAGAGGGTGGATAGTGGGTGGATAGAGGGTGGATAGAGGGTGGATAGTGGGTGGATAGTGGGTGGATAGAGGGTGGATAGAGGGTGGATAGAGGGTGGATGGGGTGGATAGAGGGTGGATAGAGGGTGGATAGAGGGTGGATAGTGGGTGGATAGAGGGTGGATAGAGGGTGGATAGAGGGTGGATAGAGGGTGGATAGAGGGTGGATAGTGGGTGGATAGTGGGTGGATAGAGGGTGGATAGAGGGTGGATAGTGGGTGGATAGAGGGTGGATAGAGGGTGGATAGAGGGTGGATAGAGGGTGGATAGAGGGTGGATAGTGGGTGGATAGTGGGTGGATAGTGGGTGGATAGAGGGTGGATAGTGGGTGGATAGTGGGTGGATAGAGGGTGGATAGAGGGTGGATAGAGGGTGGATAGAGGATGGATAGTGGGTGGATAGAGGGTGGATAGAGGGGTGGATAGTGGGTGGATAGAGGGTGGATAGAGGGTGGATAGTGGGTGGATAGAGGGTGGATAGAGGGTGGATAGAGGGTGGATAGAGGGTGGATAGAGGGTGGATAGAGGGTGGATGGGGTGGATAGAGGGTGGATAGAGGGTGGATAGTGGGTGGATAGAGGGTGGATAGAGGGTGGATAGAGGGTGGATAGAGGGTGGATAGAGGGTGGATAGTGGGTGGATAGAGGGTGGATGGGGGTGGATAGTGAGTGAATAGAGGGTGGATAGAGGGTGGATAGTGGGTGGATAGAGGGTGGATAGAGGGTGGATAGAGGGTGGATAGAGGGTGGATAGAGGGTGGATAGTGGGTGGATAGAGGGTGGATAGAGGGTGGATAGTGGGTGGATAGAGGGTGGATAGAGGGTGGATAGAGGGTGGATAGAGGGTGGATAGAGGGTGGATGGGGGTGGATAGAGGGTGGATGGGAGTGGATATCGTGGATGTAGAAGAGCTTGAGGCGACGATCCTAAGGAAGCTTAAGATGAGGAGGGTAAGGGCTTAGGAGACAGGAGGATAGATTAAGACAGGATGGGGATAGTTTAAGAGAACAAGAGAGGTTAGGTTATCTAGAGGTTATCTTGAGATGATTTCGGGGCTTTTTAGTGTCCCCGCGGCCCGGTCCTCGACCAGGCCTCCACCCCCAGGAAGCAGCCCGTGACAGCTGACTAACACCCAGGTACCTATTTTACTGCTAGGTAATAGGGGGCATAGGGTGAAAGAAACACTGCCCATTGTTTCTCGCCGGCGCCTGGGATTGAATCCAGGACCACAGGATCACAAGTCCAGCGTGCTGTCCGCTCAGCCGACCGGCTCCCTGGCTTAGGTGAACACGTGGGGTGTTTTATGAATGAGGAAAGGATGCTAACTAAACAGATGTTTGCAAGCTAAGGGGCTTGTTAAGGGTTAGAAACGACAATGGGTAGTTTAGGATCAAATAGGACTTTTAGGAAGCAATAGAGACACATGGATTCTCATATTTCCTTACAAGACAAGACCGCAAAACAGCAGTCCTGGAGCGAAAAGCTAAGTGTGCATTTCCTAATCACTTTCTGATTAGCTTTGACGGCTTACATTGATCTGTTCAAAGTTACGCTTTGCCGTTCTCCAATGTCTTTGAACTATGAACTGGTAGGTCCCTTAGTGGTAGGTCAGGTTCCCCTTAGACAAATTCAAACTCCTTAGACATTCTTTTTCATAATAAAACAGGTTTTCAATGTTGCTTTTCTCTGTCAATCTTTGCATCAACTTTGAGAGTTCCTGTGTGTGTGTTGGAGCCTAAGGCCAAGTTGTTGAATAATTTAACAGGGAACTGAATAATAAATGTCTTAGAAGCCAGATGAAATACGCGTTGAAATGTAATTTTGTGTTGAATGGGAGAATTCTCCACTCGTTACTCTATCCGGCTCACCCCTCCCTATCCCCATCCTGTTTAACTATCCCTCGCTTTGTCACCCAATCCGGCTCACCCCTCCAATCCCCGTTCTGCTACCTACCCTCATCTAGCCACCCTATCCGGCCTGGCATCTCTCACACTATCCTACAGACCTCGCTAGGAAAACATATTTCGACAAATAATTACTTTTTGAGCAATTTTAGTGAATAAAACCGGGTTCCTTTCCCTTTGGTTTCTGTGGGGGGGGGGCTGGCTCCCCACCCTTGATGGGGGGGGCGTGCAGCCGGCGTGACAGCAGGGGGGGGAGGGGTTGTGCGTGTCTTGGTAATCACGGACAGACGGCAAGAACAAGCACGTGCCTGTCACCTGTCCGTGTCACCGGAGTTGTGAAATGTCACCACGGACACAGGGATTAGTGTCTGGGCGGTGCGGACGTGGGTGTAGCAGGTGGGTTTCGTGTTGGGGTATGTGTGTGTACTCACCTAGTCGTACGACGGCGTTTCGGTCCGTCCTGGACCATTCTCAACTCGATCAAGTCCATTCTCACAATAGACTTGAGAATGGTCCAGGACGGACCGAAACGTCGTCGTCCCTTCACCTTCTAGTGTGTGGTCTGGTCAACTCACCTAGTTGTACTTGCGGGGGTTGAGCTCTGGCTCTTTGGTCCCGCCTCTCAACTGTCTATCATCTGGTGTGTGTGTGTTAGATCAGCGATAAAAGTTGAAAAATTAATTCTCCAAAGTTCATTTGATAATTTTATTGGGACTATCGGGAGGCTAAAGGGTATCGCTGGAGCTCTCTTCAGCATCTTCGGAGGCAGAGAGAATGTCAATACATATTTGCAGGTTTGACAATATATATCTATATCTACATCCTATATATCTACCTTGTAGGATGAGATGAGGTAATGCATTACCCAGTTATGTGAACTGGACACAACCTGCATTCTGATTGGTCAGAATGCAGGCCTGTATTCTGATTGGTCGCTTTGGGCAGTAGATGTGGTGTGAGCTGGCCTTTTAGCACTCTTACACATAGTAATGTATCTAAGTATAAGTTGGCTGTGTTAATATTTAGATGAGACTGTTTGATATATAGTGCTTTGGCTATGACTAGTCTCCATTTATCGTTGTATTTGCCGATTATTTAAACGATTGTGGTTATAATTTCATTGTGATGGTCTGGTTGTAATGTAAAAATTATGTCGTTTAAATGAGCCTTGTTAGCCAGCTTGAATGAGCTGAAGTCGTCTAAGCTTTTATGGCTGATGCTAATATTTCGTGTTCTCTCTCGCTCTGAATGTTCTGTTTATAGTTCGCTGCCAATCAGAACTCTTCTTCTCTGTTTTCTGAGTGGTTCAAAAGACGTTCCCGGCAGGAGAGTTCAATAGGTGGAACGGGTAGAATGGATGGTAATTTTTTTTTTTAATCCATATAACCTTTTGAATATCCTTTGTTGAGAGGAGCTGGATTACTCATTCCTCGTTATCCTGCTTCTATGATTGGTTTAGTCATTTATTATGCACCACATACTCATCCTGTGGGCGGTGGTGGACCCCATACCCATCCTGTGGGCGGTGGGGGACCCCATACCCATCCCGTGGGCGGTGGTGGACCCCATACCCATCCTGTGGGCGGTGGTGGACCCCATACCCATCCTGTGGGCGGTGGGGGACCCCATACCCATCCCATGGGCGGTGGTGGACCCCATACCCATCCTGTGGGCGGTGGGGGACCCCATACCCATCCCATGGGCGGTGGTGGACCCCATACCCATCCTGTGGGCGGTGGGGGACCCCATACCCATCCCATGGGCGGTGGTGGACCCCATACCCATCCTGTGGGCGGTGGTGGACCCCATACCCATCCTGTGGGCGGTGGGAGACCCCATACCCATCCCATGGGCGGTGGTGGACCCCATACCCATCCTGTGGGCGGTGGTGGACCCCATACCCATCCCATGGGCGGTGGTGGACCCCATACCCATCCTGTGGGCGGTGGTGGACCCCATACCCATCCTGTGGGCGGTGGTGGACCCCATACCCATCCTGTGGGCGGTGGTGGACCCCATACCCATCCCATGGGCGGTGGTGGACCCCATACCCATCCCATGGGCGGTGGTGGACCCCATACCCTTCACAGATCCCGTAGCATAGACGAAAGTTTTGCATCCCCCACCCCCATTCCTTAACGAAACCGCTACATCAAGGAAAGGAAACTTACTCTCACTTTCCATCTCGTAAGTGAAACTGAGCTTTGAACTGTCACCCCCGCAACGATCTCAATATATATATATATATATATATATATATATATATATATATATATATATATATATATATATATATATATATATATATATATATATATATATATATAAATGGGCAAATTTAGTTTCACTTGGTTCAGGTGTCGATACAGTGATTGGTCTCTCTCTCTCTCTCTCTCTCTCTCTCTCTCTCTCTCTCTCTCTCTCTCTCTCTCTCTCTCTCTCTCTCTCTCTCTCTCTCTCTCTCTCTTTCTCTCTCCGTTATTATTATTATTAATATTAATATCGTAGTAGTACTGATAATAGTTGTAGTGATTCAAAAGCGTTTTTAATTATATTATTAAGTATTTTACACAATGTAGAATATACACAATTTCATCTTACCTGGAAATTGTTAAACACTCGTTACTGACTTGTGTTTAAAGAGGGTAATAATTATCTACTGTGAAAAATGTAATTAGCGCCTGATAACAGGGGGAAAGACATGTTAAAAATGAAGAGGGCTGTAATGAAGGGAGATAAAGATGGTGTGAAGAGGATGGAAGAGGATAGTTCTTTATGTTGTGTGTGTGTGTGTGTGTGTGTGTGTGTGTGTGTGTGTGTGTGTGTGTGTGTGTGTGTGTGTGTGTGTGTGTGTGTGTGTGTGTGTGTGTGTCTGTGTGTGTGTGTGTGTGTGTGTGTGTGTGTGTGTGTGTGTGTGTGTGTGTGTGTGTGTGTGTGTGTGTGTCTGTGTGTGTGTGTGTGTGTGTGTGTCTGTGTGTGTGTGTGTGTGTGTGTGTGGGTGGTGTGTGTGTGTGTGTGTGTGTGTGTGTGTGTGTGTGTGTGTGTGTGTGTGTGTGTGTGTGTGTGTGTGTGTGTGTGTGTGTGTGTGTGTGTTGGTGTTCTATTGACTAGCCTCGTGATTACAAAAAGACTAATTAACGAATCGTTTGAAACAATAGCGTTAACGAGTTAGATTCCATGCTAATTACTGTTCAACACAAGTCTCGCCTTTCCCTCCATGTAATAATGTTCGTTTCACTTTCTCTGAGTCACAAATACAATTTAACATTTAATAAGAAATATTCTTTTTCTTACTATTAACCAAGAATGATTAACCAAGAGCGAAGGGAGCCGGTCGGCCGAGCAGACAGCACGCTGGACTTGTGATCCTGTGGTCCTGGGTTCGATCCCAGGCGCCGGCGAGAAACAATGGGCAGAGTTTCTTTCACCCTATGCCCCTGTTACCTAGCAGTAAAAAAGGTACATGGGTGTTAGTCAGCTGTCATGGGCTGCTTCCTGGGGGTGGAGGCCTGGTCGAGGACCGGGCCGCGGGGACACTAAAGCCCCGAAATGATCTCAAGATAACCTCAAGGTATGATAACATTTAAACTCCCCTAAAATAACCAAAGATAGACATACATGAAAACAAAATATAAATATGTGTGTTTGTGTATATATATGTTTATGTATAAATATGTATAAATATGTGTGTTTGTGTATATAAATACGTGTATATATATTCTAAACGAAATACAAACAATAGGAAACAGAAGATAAAGAGAGAAAAAACGAGAAAGAGAAAGAAACAGAAAGAGATACAAACATACACAAACATACACAGACTAGTTTAATCATAAAATATCAAACAAATACATGAATACAAGCAGGAAATGTGTTTTTTTTTTTTTTTTTAATAGGCGTCAACGACCTAGCACCCTCTGAGGCTTTAAACAATCTAACTACTAATTAGAAATATGGTATCGTGCTAACGAGGTAATTGGAATGGTTCGTCTATATTAACTTGATTGTTGAGTGATATAATCTCTTGTAATTCAGTTGCGTTTTTTTTTTTTTTCATTTTTTTCTTTTACGGGGGGGGGGGGGAGGGTGTGTGTGTGTGTGTGTGTGTGTGTGTGTGTGTGTGTGTGTGTTTGTGTGTGTGTGTGTGTGTGTGTGTGTGTGTGTGTGTGTGTGTGTGTGTGTGTGTAACACACACACACACAATGAAACAATACAATACACACAATAAGAAACAATGGGCAGAGTTTCTTTCACCCTATGCCCCTGTTACCTAGCAGTAAAATAGGTACCTGGGTGTTAGTCAGCTGTCACGGGCTGCTTCCTGGGGGTGGAGGCCTGGTCGAGGACCGGGCCGCGGGGACACTAAAGCCCCGAAATCATCTCAAGATAACCTCAAGATAACATTAACAGTTTTTAACAATCTTTCACACGTGACTATAACTTAGTATTATTAACTTAGCTTCATATTCAAGATTTATTTTAATATAGACAAAAACATATTAAATATCCCAATATTTAAACAAAATTAAATAGCCCCGATATTTAATACTAGCTAAACTATTATTATTAAATATATGTGATAACGTATTAAGCAACTATCTTTTATATATTGATATGAACCATTAATATACATTACTTTAGTATTTAAAACATACAAAAAATATATAACATTACTACATTTATTTAGAGAATTAAAAAGTGTATTAAATATCCCACTTAAGACATGAAAAAAAAGTATATTACATTTTTGTAATAATCTGCACCATGTTTTTGTAATATCTGACAATCATTCGTTAGCCTCAATTGAAACGTGACACAAACGAGCCGTTAATTGCTTCCCCGATCCTGTTGAAACAGAGCTTTCCTGTTATGGCAACGGTCTCGTTAACCATTCGTTAACTGGTGCCTTTTGGGCGTGACCTTTCCCAGTCGATCCAATATCAGTTTGATAGCTAGACTCTTGTTGGGGTACGAACTGGGGTCAGACTTTTATTATCGGATTGGGTTTATGTGTGTAGGTGGGTGGGTATCTGTACCTATGTATATGTATGTAACCTATGTTACCTATGTATGAATACGGGGGAGTGAGGTTTAGCTCTGCATACTCCATCTATTGGCCTTGTTTGCTGAGTTGCAATTTAACATGATCAATTACTTTGTGGATGATGGAGGGTTATTCAACCCCGTGCTTACAGTGGGTGGTTGGGTGGGGTTAGTTGTGTTGGTTGTGGTGGTGGTTGGGTGGGGTTAGTAGTGTTGGTTGTGGTGGTGGTGTTATAGTGGGGGTACTGGTTAAGGTGGCAGGGGTAAGGAAGGGTGGTGGTAGTGGATGGTGGTAGTGTGGTGATTAAGTGGTGGTAGTTTTAACAACCTCATGAACCCCTCACTCACTCTCTGGTGTGTGGAGTGAGGCCCCACTCAACTGATTCATTTGCCAAGGAGTAATATTTAATTTACGTGTAAATTCTGCTCGGGACGGGTGTAGTCGTGTTGGTGTGGAAGAGCGAGATGGAAGGGAAGAAGAGACCAGGGGATGGGAAAGACCAGGGGAAAGGGAATGAGAAGCCAGGGAATAATTAGGGAAAGTTGCTACCCTTGTAGTCACTGAAATATTCATGTGAGATATGTGTATGTGTGTATTCACACACATATCTCTACATATCTCTACATATCTACACTATGTATTTTATTATTTGCGTCTGCAGAATCGAGCTATTAGCTCTTGGATCCCGCCTTTCTAATCTATTTATTTTTCCTCTATTATGTCTACTACATATATTTCTCTCTAACACACACATATCCTCAGGAAGCAGTCTGTTGCAGCTGTCTAATTCCTTAGGCACCTATTTACTGTTAGGTGAACAGGTGCATCAGGGTGGAAGAAGCTCTGCTCATTTGTTTCTGCTTCTATCGCGGATAAAACCCCGGGCCCTTTAGGCTACGAGCCCGGGATAAAGAGATAAAGAGTTATATAAAGAGTTATAAAGAGTATATACACATACCTCAAATGCTCAGTGTTACGCCCTCTCGTGCCTTGTTATTTATGTGGTGGTGGTAGTGGTTGTGGTGGTGGTGGTTGTGGTGGTGGTGGTGGTGGTTGAGATGATAGTGGTGACAGTGGTGGTAATTAGGGTGTTGTCGGAGGCATTGTTTATGGGGATATAACAGACATATACATATATGACAGGACAGACAAGAAAGGCAAGATTGACAGACAAGGATGTGTAGACACACATCACTATACCCCCATCCATATGTATTAACACCTATATACCCCTCACACACACACACACACACACACACACACACACACACACACACACACACACTACGCCCTATTACACTCACATATACCACCCATGCACACCTAATTTTTGTGTTTACCCAATAACTTTCCCCACCCTCTATTTTCTACCCACCCAATCTTTTTTTTCACATTCCTACCCATCTTCTAGCAATGAAAACTTACCCCAAGGGAAAGCTTGAAGTGTACAGCTTGGTGAGTTAGTTTCTCCCTGTGTTAGAGTCCCCTGAGGAAACAAGGGGACCAGGGGGACCGGAATACACGGGCCAGATGAAGGGCCAGAGGGACCGGAATACATGGGTGAGTTGAAGGAGCCAGAAGAGCCGGAACACACGGGTCCAGATGGGGCCATGGAGGGGTGGGTGAACCGGAGCATCCGGCTGGATCTTCCTACACAGCCTCCTCAAAACGTCGGGTTTAACCACTAGTTTCAATTACTTTAACAACTTGTGTGACTTGTTAATTGCTGCAGGTACGGGTGTGTGTGTGTGTGTGTGTGTGTGTGTGTGTGTGTGTGTGTGTGTGTGTGTGTGTGTGTGTGTGTGTGTGTGTGTGTGTGTGTGTGTGTGTGTGCGTACAATTTATATATTTGTTTGTTTCATTATGGCCTGATAAATGTGGAATGATATACATTCATTCATTTGGCTGCCAATATTCGGAGTTCTTTGATCCTATGCTTGTTAAAGGTGAGAGAGAGAGAGAGAGAGAGAAAGAGAGAGAGAGAGAGAGACCATATATCAGGAATATCCTGCAAGCAACAACTTCTTTCATCATCATTCATCACTGAGTCAATGAAAGCAGCATATGAAAGAAATCCCGTCCTGGAATATTTTTCTTGCTGCTATTTTTTTCACTTCGAATAAAGATGACATTTTGAGAAATCTTCCTCCAATTAAACTAAGATGCAAGAGTACTAGTCAGAGGGATAGAAACCCTATATATATATATATATATATATATATATATATATATATATATATATATATATATATATATATATATATATATATATATATATATATATATATATATATATATATATATATATATATATGTATATATATACATGCCTTCCCTCATAACACAGAACTTGCATGAATTTTTTCCAGTATTTTCATAAAACAATTCAAGCATTCAGTTTGCAACATTTCCTCTTGATAATTGAAATTCATAAAAAATTCGCTATGGTTATATATTTTACGTTCCCAAAATGAATACAGGAGTTGAGACCCAATGACATGGATTTTAAATTTGGTTCCATAGGGGGGGCGGGAATTGGAATTCTGGAATACAGGCTGGAATCCAGTCCTGTTCCAGTAACGTTGCAATTTAGGGTTGCATTATCTGTTGATAATGGAATTAGAACCTCGTGTGATAGCTGGCATAGAAGTTGTATAGATTTCTATGGTGTATATATAGATTTGAGTGTATATAGAGATTTGAAGGATATTTCTGTATGATTAACCATCCTGTGTGATGGGGATTTTTTAGCATCATCTAGTTAGCTTTTTTGACACACTGTACTCCCCTTCATATAGTCTAGGGCAGCTGCACTAATGCAGATGTACCTCATGTATTAATACAAAAAAATGAAGGATATTTAGATGTTTGAAAAGAATATATATATTGGCTTTCGTGGTATTTACTGGGATCTATCATGCATTTGTTTCTGATATATGTAAAAATTTCATAACTTTTAATTTTCTATGCGAATGGGTACAGGAGCAGACGACTGCTGACTCCTGTTAACAGGCTGAGAGCTTTCCCTTCCCATAGATCATGGTAAGCCTTGTACTCACTAGTTTCCCCTTAGAACACGATCCGCCAATCGGCTTACAACCAGGTATTCAATTCCTGCTGGGTAAACAGAGGCTAACAGTTAAGGAATGACGCCCAGTCAATCCTTGGCCAAGATACGAAGCCGGACCAAATCGGTGGCAAAGCGTTGGGGCGAGTGAGTTACCACCCCGCCACAATGGGGACGTGATTCTTTAGTGAATAAAACTGTAATTGGTACATATAGGTTTCAATGACTAGTTCAGCTAGTGCGTCCGTCTGGCAAGTCCAGCAGGAACGAGGGTTCGATCCCATTTCATAGCCTAAATTTTATCTTCACATCATCACATCTCCACATGGTGCATGTGCTCCTGGCTGTCTGGGTTCGAATCCTTCTGGGGGTGTGGATTTTTTAGTTGCATATATGCTTGGGGACCGTTCAAGCTTGTTCACTCACACACACACACACACACACACACACACACACACACACACACACACACACACACACACACACACACACACACACACACACACACATATATATATATATATATATATATATATATATATATATATATATATATATATATATTTATTTATTTATATGTGTACAGATGATTAAAAAAAATCATTTGTAGTTCTTGGCATTCCAAAATTATTTTCGCCCAAGAATTAACAAACTGGAATAATTTTTTCAGCAAATCTTGCATATTGATACTGGAAAGCCCAAAGCCAATTATTATTTTTTAATATAACAAACTCAATAGCTAATCAGTTTAAAATATAATTTTTTTGTGGTCATCGTAAATTTTTGTGATCCGGTGTAAGATTTTATTGTTTTTGGAGTTTATTATATTTTTTTAATAATGTAAATCGAGAAAATTATATAAAAAAAACTTTCTGCTGCTTATCAGATAAATTATCCAGGATAATGCTAGCGTTGTCTCTCTGGACCACAGCGTTGAGCCGCTGGAACAGCAAACTGGAAATCTGGTCTGTCTGTTGACCAGACCACACACTAGAAATTGAAGGGACGACGACGTTTCGGTCCGTCCTGGACCATTCTCAAGTCGATTGTGATCGACTGGTCCTGTCTGGTTGTCTCTGGGGATCGAACGAGCTCATTTCACAGTTTGTTTAACACTTTGACCTATAATCACACTTGAATGTTGAACGCAGCACATGCAATAGTTAAACCCTAATTGCCTGCTTGTAGGCAACGATACAACGTCCTCGTCACCTCCAATACACACATTCGTACATATAATTCACACAGAGGTACATATAATACACACACTGATACATATAATATACACATACCCAGCGCTGAATGACCTATCTGATTCCAATACCTGACTCGGGGTAAAAATCCCAACATGACATGAACATCAAGGTTTTGAAATAATTCACAAACTTCAACAAACCAGAGGCCTGGTTGGAGACCGGGCCGGGAGGCCATTGATCCCCGAAACATAAGGGTATTTCAGGGGTGGGTCCTCGTAGCCAGTTTTCTTAGAATCTTTTTCAATTCACCTAGAATCAAGAATATTGTAAATATTCTCACAATTTACACACAGAAATCACAATAGTGTGATGCATCAAATTAAAAAAAAATCCACAAGATTGAGTAAGATCAGTAGAACTTCCGGTTGCAATTCTTTTTACCATGTCGTAGCTCAGTCGATTAAGACTGGGATCCTCTCGGACGTAGGTTCGAACCCTCGTCACGGCCCTTGTGGATTTGTTCATTAGACTCACAATTATCTAATTATCTTATCAGTCAATTTATAAAAAAAAACACGACAGAGGCAGTCGACAGCTTAAGTAAAGATTCTTGAACGTGATTCGATTCTTGAATCAACATATGTTGATACAAATGTTTCTCATTTGTTTGGGTATTCCTCCTGTAGAGGAGCCACTAATCTTCCTGTAGAGGAGCCACTAATCTCCCTCCTGTAGAGAGGCCACTAATCTCCCTCCTGTAGAGAGGCCACTAATCTCCCTCCTGTAGAGAGGCCACTAATCTCCCTCCTGTAGAGAGGCCACTAATCTCCCTCCTGTAGAGAGGCCACTAATCTCCCTCCTGTAGAGAGGCCACTAATCTCCCTCCTGTAGAGAGGCCACTAATCTCCCTCCTGTAGAGAGGCCACTAATCTTTCTCCTTTAGAATGGGTGCCAATCCTCAACAGCTTTCACACATTCACCCAGCAATAATTAGGGATACCTGGTTGTAATCCGATAGGCGGATCGTGTTCCAGGGTAAACTTGCGAGGGAAAGGCTTATATTCCATGAGCTATGGGAAGGGAAACTATGGGAAGGGAATCTATGGGAAGGGAAAGTTACCATAAACTCTCAGCTTGCTGTCTCGAGTCAGGAGTTATCTACATAAAAGAATTGATAACTTTTATGTAGATAAAGAGATCTTGTTGATCAAACCACACACTAGAAGATGACAAGACGACGACGTTTCGGTCCGTCTTGGAGCGTTATCAAGTCGACTGTGATGAGACGAGGAAGGCACAGGCATCAGTAAGGCAAGAAAGAGGAAAGGTAAAAGAAATCTTGTAGGAAGGTAAAAGCAAGGCAAAAGATAGGGGTAATAAAGGATATGAAGGGGGTAATAAGAGTAAATGGGAATGAAAGAGAAAGTAAAAGAAAAGATAGAGAAATAGAAAAAAGAAAGGGGTGGTTTTTGTTAGGTCACGTTTGTTAGAAAGTTTAGGGCACTTAAGTGTGTACTGTGAAAGGAAAGAGCTAAAAGAAACAAAGCCAGGACTAAGGTTTCATGTTGGGAAGGTTGTGAATCAGAGACGATTCGACATGAAGCGTCTGTGAAGAGTAGAGGCAGGAAAGATTATTTTAGAAGACCAATCAATAGGATGATTAGAGTCCCTGACATGACACAAGAGAGCAGTGTTTCTATCTGAAGACTTAACACTTTTTTGTGTTCCTTAAGTCTTTCATTCTATGTCTATTTTGAGCATATATTCTCTCTCTCTCTCTCTCTCTCTCTCTCTCTCTCTCTCTCTCTCTCTCTCTCTCTCTCTCTCTCTCTCTCTCTCTCTCTCTCTCTCTCTCTCTCTCTCTCTCTCTCTCTCTCTCTCTCTCTCTCTCTCTCTCTCTCTCTCTCTCTGTCTCTCTCTCTCTCTGTCTCTCTCTCTCTCTCTCTCTCTGTCTCTCTCTCTCTCTCTCCCTCTCTCTCTCTCTCTCTCTCTCTCTCTCTCTCTCTCTCTCTCTCTCTCTCTCTCTCTCTCTCTCTCTCTCTCTCATATCCCTTATCTCCAATCCCTCCTCCGTGTTCCTTACACACACTGACACGAGACAATTTCCGTTCCCTTATCAGCTTATCTCTTCAGTGAGAGGTACTTCCTTGTGTCTCGTCTGAGTGTGTATCCTGCTAATGGTGTTTACCCTCGCTGGAGGTCTCGCTTCACACCTCGTCCTCCCAGCGGAGATTTCTTGCGACGGGTGACAGCCATTTCTTCATTGGAGTCTGAGGATCGGGTGATGGTGGAAGTTAAGAGTCTGCATTTGATCAACTTGTGGTTGATTGTCGTGACACCTGACACCTGTGGCTTGGTGCTGCTCACACACACACACACACACACACACACACACACACACACACACACACACACCCACACACACACACACACACACACACACACACACACACACACACACACACACACACACACACACACACACACACACACTTTCAGTAATGCATTAGGCAGTGATGTGGTGGAGGCTGACTCCATACACAGCTTCAAGTGTAGATATGATAGATCCCAATAGGCTCAATAACCTGTACACCAGTTGATTCACAGTTGAGAGGCGGGGCCAAAGAGCCAGAGCTCAACCCCCACAAGCACAACTAGGTAAGAACAACTAGGTAACTAGGTAAGTACACACACAAGACGAACAAGGTGCCTGAACACCTCAGAAGATGAGAGAAACGTAGGTGTTGGCTTCTAGGAGATGTTGTTGTTTAACTTTCGCTACCTGGAACAAAAAGTTCCAAGTAGCACGGGCTATGGTGATCCCCTAGTTTTTTTTTTGGAGATTTAGTATATGTAATGGACACATCTGACAAGTGTGGAATTAGTCATCAAGAGTTCACTTCTACCATCTGCTCATTTCGTTCGTCTAATTTTCCTACTATTTTTCATGAAAAACTTCTCAATTATCTGTTGTTGCCCTGTTTATCCAGCTTCCAATCCATGATATCTAGTTATATTTGTATTCATTGTGACTATTTCCTCTTTGTCCCTTCTGTATCTTCTCCTAAGTATTTTATACGTCACTATCATGTTTCTCTCCTTTTTCTAGCGATGTTAGGTCCAGCTATTTCTGTTTTTCTTTATCCGACATCCTTCAGGAATTCAGGAATGAACCTCGTTGAAAAATCAATAAATTTTTCAGTTCTGTTTTTGTGGGTGTGGGGGGGGGGTCACGATAGGGCTGCATACTCTAGGAGTGGTCTCAAGTAGGTGTAAGTGATCTGAATGGCTTTTTATATAATTTCCTGTATGTGTAGTCACCTAGTTGTACTCACCTAGTTCTGCTTGCGGGGGTTGAGCTCTGGCTCTTTAGTCCCGCCTCTCAACTGTCAATCAACAGGTGTACAGGTCCCTGAGCCTATTGGGCTCTATCATATCTACACTTGAAACTGTGTATGGAGTCAGCCTCCACCACATCACTTCCTAATGCATTCCATTTGTCAACCACTCTGACACTAAAAAAGTTCTTTCTAATATCTCTGTGGCTCATTTGGGCACTCAGTTTCCACCTGTGTCCCCTAGTGCGTGTGTGTGTGTGTGTGTGTGTGTATTCACCTAGTTGTATTCACCTAGTTGTGCTTGCGGGTGTTAAGCTCTGCTCTTTCGGCTCGCCTCTCAACTGTCAATCAATCAACTGTTACTAACTACTAGCTAACTTTTTTTCACACACACACCCAGGAACCAGCTTTTAACAGCTGTCTAACTCTCAGAAACATATTTACTGCTGGGTAACAGGGGCATTAGGGTGAAATAAACTGCCCATTTGTTTCTCGCTGACGCCGGTAATCGTACCCCGGTCCACAGAATTACGTATCCAGCATGCTGTTCACTCAGCCACCAGGCACCCTACCTGTGTGTGTGTGTGTGTGTGTGTGTGTGTGTGTGTGTGTGTGTGTGTGTGTGTGCTTTTGATAATGAGTTGAACCGTTAATAATTTATGAATATCTGTGCAAAATAGTGACACAGGAAGGTCAAAGGTCATCCACGAGTGCTAATTAGACTCACCCACAGACATTCGCTAATTAAAATTCTGATTTAATTATAGAATAATTAATTTTGGGGGAAGTTGCCTCTCGGTTCTGCAATGAACAAGAATTAAAATGTTTGGCCACACCCTGGACTTGTGATCCTGTGGTCCTGGGCTCGATCCCAGGCGCCGGCGAGAAACAATGGGCAAAGTTTCTTGCACCCTATGCCCCTGTTACCTAGCAGTAAATAGGTACCTGGGTGTTAGTCAGCTGTCACGGGCTGATTCCTGGGGGTGGAGGCCTGGTCGAGGACCGGACCGCGGGGACACTAAAGCCCCGAAATCATCTCAAGATAACCTCAAGATAACCCTTAAATGCTTGACCAATTTATAAAATGGTTAACTACATAAATCTTCAACAATTATAAAATTGCTCAACAAGGATTTAAAATGTTCGACAAGACTAAAAATGTTCAACGAGAACATTAAATCATCATCAAGAACATTATATGTTAAACATGAACATGAGTTGCTCAACAAGAACTCAAATGTTCAAAGGTTTGCTGTTCGAGACAATAATGTGACACTGGTTCGAACTCTTTTATATGCTGGAGTCGCATTGCTTCAAGTGCTATGGTGTCTTGTCACAGTCCTCATAAACAAATGCCAAATGTTCATTAAACTAATCGCCAAATTTTCTGTTCATCAGAGAGAACTACTTGACACACAACTCATGACGTTCTATATATTCTTGAACTATGCTTTGCTCATTTCCGTGTTCGACACATATCTCTAAATGCTTCACCCACGTTCTGCAACTACAAAATAATTAGCAACGAGTTTAAAACCCGTAACGTAACTAATCCTAGGCCTAGAGACACAATTAAAATATATATTAGTATGTGTATTGGAGAAAATACTGCTTTTCATTACTCAGTTCGTTAAAATTGCTGAATGCATCTTGGGGTTCACTACAGTTTAAACGAACCATAGCCTAAGGACAGGTTGGTAAATTCATCATTCATGTGCTTCAAATACAAATAATTTCCAACAGAATCTATAAGAAAAATCACTTTACCTGGGCCACACTATTCAGAATTTTAATATACAATAATATTCCATACGAGAGAAATTCTGGTTTCGAAATCAGGATACGAAAAATATGGATAACTTCGTCTTTGGGGTAAACTCGTACTAACCCAGCCTCAGGATCGGTCGTGTGTAGAGTGTTTTTGTTAATTAACAGCTTACACTGCCCAACCAGTAAAGCTAACGAGCATTTAACCAATGTTTTGAGTTAGGTTTTCCTTTGGGACGGCCTCAGTTTGGACGAGCATAGCTTGAGTGTGGCTTGTATTTAGTGAACAACTATGGAGTGATCCCCAGCTTGATGCCAAGGCGTGTCAAAATATGGAGTGAATACAGGCGATGAGTCACAATAACGTGGCTGAAGTATGTTGACCAGACCACACACTAGAATTTGAAGGGACGACGACGTTTCGGTCCGTCCTGGACCATTCTCAAGTCGATTGTGTGATTCAAGTCGATGTGTGTGATTGTGATTCAAGTCAAGTCGATTCTCACAATCGACTTGAGAATGGTCCAGGATGGACCGAAACGTCGTCGTCCCTTCAAATTCTAGTGTGTGGTCTGGTCAACATGGAGTGAATGTCGATTCGGCCTCAATAAATACACATGGGAACTCCATCTCTATACCATCTAGGAAGTGAAGGGCTACACCATCTGGGAGGCGAAGGGCTACACCATCTGCCAGACAAGGGCTACATTAAAAGCCATGAACGTCTAATGATACATTCTAAAGAAGTCAAAAGGCTTTTTGAAGGCACGTACGAAATAGTTTTAGAAAGTGGAACGAGGCGCTATGTGATAGCCATTGGACCTATCATATTGGACTGGACCTGAAACATTCGACCAGACGTCACACATCAGACTGGACCTGAAACATTCGACCAGACGTCACGCATCAGACTGGACCTGAAACATTCGACCAGACGTCACGCATCAGTCTGGACCTGAAACATTCAACCAGACGTCACACATCAGACTGGACCTGAAACATTCGACCAGACGTCACACATCAGACTGGACCTGAAACATTCGACCAGACGTCACACATCAGACTGGACCTGAAACATTCGACCAAACGTCAAACATCAGACTGGACCTGAAACATTCGACCAAACGTCAAACATCAGACTGGACCTGAAACATTCGACCAAACGTCAAACATCAGACTGGACCTGAAACATTCGACCAGACGTCAAACATCAGACTGGACCTGAAACATTCGACCAGACGTCACGCATCAGACTGGACCTGAAACATTCGACCAGACGTCACACATCAGACTGGACCTGAAACATTCGACCAGACGTCACACATCAGACTGGACCTGAAACATTCGACCAAACGTCAAACATCAGACTGGACCTGAAACATTCGACCAAACGTCAAACATCAGACTGGACCTGAAACATTCGACCAGACGTCAAACATCAGACTGGACCTGAAACATTCGACCAGACGTCAAACATCAGACTGGACCTGAAACATTCGACCAGACGTCACGCATCAGACTGGACCTGAAACATTCGACCAGACGTCTCACATCAGACTGGACCTGAAACATTCGACCAGACGTCAAACATCAGACTGGACCTGAAACATTCGACCAAACGTCAAACATCAGACTGGACCTGAAACATTCGACCAAACGTCAAACATCAGACTGGACCTGAAACATTCGACTAGACGTCACACATCAGACTGGACCTGAAACATTCGACCAGACGTCAAACATCAGACTGGACCTGAAACATTCGACCAGACGTCACACATCAGACTGGACCTGAAACATTCGACCAGACGTCACACATCAGACTGGACCTGAAACATTCGACCAGACGTCACGCATCAGACTGGACCTGAAACATTCGACCAGACGTCAAACATCAGACTGGACCTGAAACATTCGACCAGACGTCACGCATCAGACTGGACCTGAAACATTCGACCAGACGTCAAACATCAGACTGGACCTGAACAATTGTACCATATCATACACGTTTCCTACACCTGGAGCGCTTGGCCGGACCTCAACATTTCGGACCACGATCCTGCACGCCAGAAACACGGAATCATAATGGATAAATGCCTTTGGGGAAACACAGACAAAATCATGCTGCAGTCTGCCGGATGTGAGAGGAATTACTGCAAATTGAATTCTTCTTCTCATGGTCTGCGTCTTTCTATCTGTCTCTCTCTCTCTCTCTCTCTCTCTCTCTCTCTCTCTCTCTCTCTCTCTCTCTCTCTCTCTCTCTCTCTCTCTCTCTCTCTCTCTCTCTCTCTCTCTCCCTCTCTCTCTCTCTCTCTCAAACACCATGGTGACCCTAGGGAGATTCTGCTTGTATGATTTCCATATTATCAGCCACCACTTTAAATACACATTATCAATATTCATACAACTCACTGGCGTGTGTGTGTATATTTGAATACCAGCTACGACCAGAGTATGTATGTATGTATGTATGTATGTATGTATGTATGTATGTATGTATGTATGTATGTATGTATGTATGTATGTATGTATGTATGTATGTATGTAGGAGCAGTAAGAAGATTTTATTCAAATCTTTTACTAAATCGATTACTAAATCGTGTAATAGACTTAGTAAACAAGATGCAGTAATGATGTTGTGATCAGAGTTACTAAAGGAAGACAAACAGGATAGATACATGGTGAGATACAGATAGGTCTGTGTTGGTTTGATAGAGCCCATTGGGCTCAGAAGCTTGTATACCAGAGGGATGAGAGGCGGAACCAAAGAGCAGAAGCTTAACACCTGCAAACACAGATGAGTACACACGCTCACACAATCACCCCCAAACACATTACACACTCACACACAAAACAATCACCACAGAAAATCACAAGAATTACCATTAACCCTTAAAACATTTCTTTAAATGAGTGAGGAATTCGAAAGAGCAAGCTTCCTCCCCTTGTGCTTGCTCTATCGATCTAGAAAATCCCTGTAACGCCGCTATGTTCATCTGCGACGCCTCTAAACTCATCTGCGGCCACACCACACACCCAGGGACACCATTTCCCTTTGACACAATAGCCCCGTCCAACAGCTATCCAAATATATGCAAAATCGGCGTTTTCCGATAACCATCATTTGCAAACCAAATTTACTACAGAAAGAGTAGACGCCTTTCCACTTGCCGGATTTTAAAGAGAACCTAAAATGTTTGTGCGAATTGTTCCTGTTTGCGTGAGTTTGGTTTGCGTGAGTGGCTTGTTTGTTTGTGAGTGAGGTGTGTTTGTGATGTGAATGGGTCTGAGTGGTTTGTTTGTGTTGGTGTTTGTGGGAGTTTGGTCTGAATATCTGAGTTGGTCTGAATGATTTATATGTGTATGGTCCGTTTGTGTGAATGAGATTTGTTTGTGTGAGTGGACTCATGTAGGACTTGGTAATGGTCCGGGACCGAGTGAAACATCGTCGTTTCTTCACCTAATCATGTGATCATTCCTCACCTAATCATGTGATCATTTCTCACCTAATCATGTGATCATTCATCACCTGGAACAAGTGATTATTCCTTACCGTCTCATGTCTATGAGACATAAGACTCTACACAGGTAACGGCTCAGTTCGTTCTTCACAACGAAGGTTCAGTATTAACTTCAGATATGGTCAGGGAAAGTTAAAAATTCCAGTTTGGCAGCAGGATGCTGCATCTGGAAACTTTTCTTATTAAGATCACTCAATAGCTCGGTCGATGGAGCTTCAGCTTCACACGCGTTGGATCCATGGTTCGAGTCTCCTAGAGCCCTAGGTGAATGGAATCAGTATTAACTTCTCTGTGTGTTCGTAAGTCATTTTTAATCCAGTCACCAAACCGGTTTTAGATTTGTCTAATTATGGCTCTCAGATATTTTTCACAATTTGATTTTAAAATTTCACTGTGTGTTGATGTCATCTATATAGAACCTAAATTTATATTGATCATTATTGCCAAATACAGAATCCTATATTTGGCAACAATGATTTGCATCTGTTGAATTCAATATAGGTTGAAAGTTTAAGAATATATATAACATATCTACTTCTTCTAAATTGTATGTTTCTAATTCTAATTAGTGTTGTCGGTAAATTTATGAACATTGCTGTTCATTCCCTTATCTAAATCGTTTGATTATTCGATGAACAACAGACGGCCCAAGATTGTGCCCCTGAAGTATGCACTTTAAGACTTTTAAGTTAAAAAGACTTTTAAGTTAAAAAGACTTTTAAGTTAAAAAGACTTTTAAGTTAAAAAAAACACCTTTTTTTAAACTAAACACTTCCACCTTCCTTATCAATTTCTCGTGTGAAATCAACGTCAGCAGCCTCATTAAACCATTAAGTATATAATATCTTAAATTTAATCACCTCTTCTGCTTTAAATATGTTTGAAAAGAGCAAGAGTAAATTTAATCATCCCAATGTAAAGTCATTGACTTCAATTAAGGTCAAGGAATATGGCTTAACCCAGATCTAAAGAAAAATACAAGGCGTCATATAGCGCCTCGAACCAGGACCCACTGAACCACGAGGCCAGAGCTCAAACCACTGTGACATCATTGGTAGTATAGTTCATAATAAATTTTCCCCCACAGTTGAAGTTGAAATAACTGAATAATAGATAGCAGTGTTTTCTCTCTCTCTCTCTCTCTCTCTCTCTCTCTCTCTCTCTCTCTCTCTCTCTCTCTCTCTCTCTCTCTCTCTCTCTCTCTCTCTCTCTCTCTCTCTCTCTTTCTTTAAAATGCTGGACAACTCGCCCCTCCACAAATTTTGAACCAAGCCAAACTCAATATATATTCATATAAATTTATATACATAGATATTTAGCATTATTTTCAGTTATCCGGAAGCAAAATATATTTGTTCAGTGATTTTCGATGGCTGGCCGTAATTTATAGTGATTTCAATTGATATATAATAATTTTGACTGATTATATAATTTATATACGTGACTCATAGTAATTTAACAATATATGTTCTGATTTTCGTTTATTAACCCACTGTTAATACGATGATTAGTGGGGATATTTTTAGAACTATAAACATTCGTCAGTTCTTAATATTCGCAAATTATTTGATGTAATATAGCGTTAAACGTATATTTCATGTGATACATTGGTGTATATTTTGAGGTACAGTGAATGTTATTTTCATTAAAAGGTATTCATTTTCATTGTGACGTTGAGAGAGACGAGCTGGTAGGCGAGACGACGAGAGTAGACGTCTAGAATGACATAGAGATGAGCTGGTAGGTGAGACGACGACAATAGACGTCTAGAATGACGTAGATACGAGTTGGTAGGTGTGACGACGACAATAGACGTCTAGAATGACGTAGATACGAGTTGGTAGGTGTGACGACGACAATAGACGTCTAGAATGACGTAGAGAAGAGCTGGTAGGCGAGACAATGACAGTAGACGTCTAGAATGACGAAGATATGAGCTGGTAGTTGAGACGACGACAATAGACGTCTAGAATGACGTAGATACAAGCTGGTAGGTGTGACGACGACAATAGACGTCTAAAATGACGTAGATACAAGCTGGTAGGTGTGACGACGACAATAAACGTCTAGAATAACGTAGACACGAGCTGGTAGGCTAGACAACGATAGGAAACGTCTAGAGATCCGTCATATTATCAGTCTTACCAGCATCAATCCCCCCTTCCCCCAGCCCTTTGGATACTTCCAGAACCCCTTGTTGCAACCGGAATGCAACCGCCCAACAAGTCGTCGTGTTAACAACATCGACAGTTGTGGATGAGGGTATTAAGTATAGCCATCACATCCTCGTGCTGGGTATCACATTTCTCTTATTTCTCAAAGTTCTCCCACATCACAGGATCACATATCTTTTATGTGGTGAGGCACACACACCTATTTATTCTCACCTAGTTGTATCTGCGAAGGTTGAGCTGCGGCTCTTGGATCCATCTCAAGATATTGTCTATATTGTTGCCTCAGTAAGTGTGTGTATGTGGCTAGTGCTAATATATGTCATTAAAGTTAGGGTGAACCTTTTTTTTAACCTTTTGAACTTTTTTTTAACCTTTTGAACCTTTTTTTAATCTTTTGAACCTTTGTGAACCTTTACATTACATTGAGCCCTTACAGGAGGGTGACTCATTGCTGTAAGGTGAACCCTCACTCTACGGTGCACCTTTACAGTAGGGTGAACCCCCTCACAGTAGTGTGAACGCCCCTCACAGTAGTGTGAACGCCCCTCACAGTAGGGTGAACGCCCCTCACAGTAGTGTGAACGCCCCTCACAGTAGGGTGAACGCCCCTCACAGTAGTGTGAACGCCCCTCACAGTAGGGTGAACGCCCCTCACAGTAGTGTGAACGCCCCTCACAGTAGGGTGAACGCCCCTCACAGTAGTGTGAACGCCCCTCACAGTAGGGTGAACGCCCCTCACAGTAGTGTGAACGCCCTCACAGTAGTGTGAACCCCCTCACAGTAGTGTGAACGCCCTCACAGTAGTGTGAACGCCCCTCACAGTAGTGTGAACCCCCTCACAGTAGTGTGAACGCCTCTCACAGTTGTGTGAACCCCCTCACAGTAGTGTGAACGCCCCTCACAGTAGTGTGAACCCCCTCACAGTAGTGTGAACCCCCTCACAGTAGTGTGAACGCCCCTCACAGTAGTGTGAACCCCCTCACAGTAGTGTGAACGCCCCTCACAGTAGTGTGAACCCCCTCACAGTAGTGTGAACGCCCTCACAGTAGTGTGAACGCCCCTCACAGTAGTGTGAACGCCCTCACAGTAGTGTGAACGCCCCTCACAGTAGTGTGAACGCCCTCACAGTAGTGTGAACGCCCCTCACAGTAGTGTGAACCCCCTCACAGTAGTGTGAACGCCCCTCACAGTAGTGTGAACGCCCTCACAGTAGTGTGAACGCCCCTCACAGTAGTGTGAACGCCCCTCACAGTAGTGTGAACGCCCTCACAGTAGTGTGAACCCCCTCACAGTAGTGTGAACGCCCCTCACAGTAGTGTGAACGCCCTCACAGTAGTGTGAACCCCCTCACAGTAGTGTGAACGCCCCTCACAGTAGTGTGAACCCCCTCACAGTAGTGTGAACCCACTCACAGTAGTGTGAACCATGGTATCAGTGTAAACACCTTTTGCAGGTAAAGGCTTTTAAAAGAAAGCATCAAAAGTTGCTATATAATTATTATCTTTCTAATACACTAGACTTTCTAAAACACTAGACTTTCTAATACAATAGATTTTCTAATGTAGTAGACTTTTGACATAGAAACAAGGACAATATTCGGTATATCAGTATAGCGTTGGAGACCTTATTTTTTACCTAAGGGTAAATGGTAATTTTTAATTTGTGAGTGTTCGTAGGGTTTGATCGGGTTTCATTAGGGTTCGATACCTCCCTCCACTAACTAAAAACAAGAGTGAGTGTCGTAGACTATTCCTGTTCTTACGATCATTATCACCATATTTGTCACTGTGTATATCCAGCATATTCTTGAGTATGTTCACTACCCTATTCCCCATTCGTTTTTTTATTGTTTATATTCATTCCCTATTCTCATTTCCATCATATTCCTCTGGTCAAATCGTTCCCATCATATTTTTTTTTCCTAGCACTATCGTTCTCATTCCCACCACATTCAGATTCCCGCCTCATTCCCATTACCATCTCATTCCCATTCCCACCACATTCCTGGATTACTCCCCACTGCAGCCTCTCTCATCTTCTCAAGTTATTTGGGTAATTCCTATTTAAATTGTATGTCATATTACAGCTTGTGTGTGTGTGTGTGTGTGTGTGTGTGTGTGTGTGTGTGTGTGTGTGTGTGTGTGTGTGTGTGTGTGTGTGTGTGTGTGTGTATGTGTGTGTGTGTGTATGTGTGTGTGTGTGTGTGTGTGTGTGTGTGTGTGTGTGTGTGTGTGTGTGTGTGTGTGTGTGTGTGTGTGTGTGTGTGTGTGTTTAATACTTGTCTGTCCATTTGGACTTGTCTCTCTCTCTCTCTCTCTCTCTCTCTCTCTCTCTCTCTCTCTCTCTCTCTCTCTCTCTCTCTCTCTCTCTCTCTCTCTCTCTCTCTCTCTCTCTCTCTCTCTCTCTATCTCGACGTAAGGTGGGTGATTCTTACGGCTTGCAGGTCAGCGTTCAATTCCCCGATGATCCAAGTGATTTAGCAGAATTCCTTCACTACAGCCTTATATCCCAGCTCCTTGTCCTCACATTACTTACAAGTGCAACATAGCTATCACATTCACTTGGGCTGTAGAAGACTCGAACTCTGGACCCCATGTGTAGGTGTGAAGCCGGAGCTCTATCGACCGAGCTATTAAGTGATCTTAATAAGGAAAGTTTCCAGAAGTAGCATCCTGCTGCCAAACTTTTTTATAACATAGCTATAACTGCTATTTTATATAGCAGTTATAGCTACACCATAGCTAGGTATACTTCCTTGGGGCTGTTTCTTGACAGTTACCTTATTTTCTGGCTTATTTCACTTATTATACTTACATTAACTAAGGCTTTCCTCGCATATTATCACGATTTCCATCGAACCACTTGAGTACTTTACATGTATGGAACATGTCTTCTCTAATTTTCATCCCAATGAGTCATATTTAGGTTCATCTCCCTAAGACTATCACCTTTGCTGCTCTGTTCTCTCAAGTGACCAATATTGTAGTCAACTTTAATACTCTCTTGATCCCCGTTATGTGAATTTTGAGACAGGACTCCACACTTGTACAACTCACTGATGCACTGGTTGTACACTGTACAGGGCGTTCCTATATCACCCACGTATAGCGTAGAAGAGCATATAGTAACCTAGCCCTTGCGTAGGTTCCTATACGCTATTCTCATGCTTCTAGCTATATATGTTGCTATATGTGAGAACATCTCACTAATCCTTCATACTCCATGGATGTGTGAGAGACAGACAGACAGAGAGAGAGATAAACAGACAGAGAGTACTGTATCCTCGTACTAATTGCCAGGTTCAACGGCATTGAAAACCCTGCAATCAGCTAATGTAGAGGGGCACCTATGGCAAGTAGAAGCCAACTACTTGCCACAAGGAAACAAGCGTCCCTCTTAACAATGATGGCGCAGGAAGGACGAGACTCATAATGACGATAATGACTGATAAATGATGGAGGGAAATAATGCTAATAATGCAGGTGAATAAATAATGATGATAAGAACAAGTATAAGATAAGATAAGATAAGATAAGATAAGATAAGATAAGAACTGTAGTGAACTTGAGTTGGATAGTGAACACACACACACATACACACACACACACACACACACACACACACACACACACACACACACACACACACACACACACACACACACACACACACACACACACACACGACATTAAAGCCATCAGTGTAGCCAGTTAAAGAAAGTGACAGGCATCACTACCATCCCTAACCCCCCATTAACTGTCTTACAGTTAATACCTCATTAATTAGACAGTAAATCCACGACTGTAACATCACCTTTAACTTCAAGTTTATTAGCTATTTATCATTAGTTTTGTTAAGTACATAATCTCTGGGGTTAAGTTTGGGAGGGAATATTAAAAGGGGGTAGAATAGATAGCGTTTATAATAACGGAAATTGCTATAAGGATATTTAAGACCAAACTTGTTATCTTGCAGATGTAATCTGGTCAAGATATAGTTGTATTCTGACAATATTTAGGATGTATTATGACAATACCTACGATGTATTCTGGTTATAAGCTATGTAGATGTGTAATAGATACAGTCTATCTGTATCCTAGATGAAATGTATGTGTAGGGGTTTGTATGTATGTGTTTCACATACACAGGGGTGGGAGGGGGGTGTGTTGATGTCAGTGCTGATGTCACATACAAAAATCCTCCTCCACAGAACTTGTTCCATGAGAACAGCTCATGGGGGTAAAGACGTCATTGTCAGACGTCAGCTGATTACGTCAGCTAGCACTGACGACGTCACACCACACTTGTAAACACACCTGCTGTATTGCAGATGTCTCTCACCTGTGTCTCATTACATTTTCTCTCTCTCTCTCTCTCTCTCTCTCTCTCTCTCTCTCTCTCTCTCTCTCTCTCTCTCTCTCTCTCTCTCTCTCTCTCTCTCTCTCTCTCTCTCTCTCTCTACACAAATGAATGCTGCAAATCATTTATCTGTTCATATCCACATGTGAACAACCTTGCAAACACGATATTACTGAACAACCAATTATTTTCACCCAAAAAAGTGAGCTTAGATTTCATACAATCATATTCATAATTACTTACAAGAGTTATAGAACTTTTTCTTGAGCTATGCTTCTCCCTCGTGTGTGTGTGTGTGTGTGTGTGTGTGTGTGTGTGTGTGTGTGTGTGTGTGTGTGTGTGTGTGTGTGTGTGTGTGTGTGTGTGAGTGTGTGTGTGTGTGTGTGTGTGTGTATGTGCGTGATCCCAGGCACCACTCGAGGATTAGTTGGTGGAAATTACTTCACTAGAAGTTAGTAATTAACTATTTATGGACCAAAAAATTGATGTCATCTATCAGGTAATGTGAGTTCTCCCAATGTATAGCATATACCATATAAGGTACATTAGTTAAGAAACTTTCACCCTAGTGCCGAAAGTAAGCAAGTTATAGGGGGAAATAAAGTTATAGAACTATTAGTAATAATCAAAGTTTTCTTATTACGAGGAAAGTTTGGATATTTTCTGATAATTTTCATCACCTGGTCATCACACTTTGGGAAATGGATCCAAAATTATAATTTAGATAATTAGGAGACAATGGCAGTAAATTATTTAACGAGCATTAGCCAAACAATGCAAGCTTAAACAGCTTGGGCAATGCTTACGACCTACAAATTATCCATTTAAACAGGCCAGCTAGACACATTACTTAATTTTGGACTAAATAATTGGACAGTTCTTGGACATTTCCAATAACTCATTCCCAATCTCCCCCCCCCCCCTTGAGGTTATCTTGAGATTATCTTGAGAGGAATTTGGGGCTTTAGTGTCCCCGCGGCCCGGTCCTTGACCAGGCCTTCACCCCCAGGAAGCAGCCCGTGACAGTTGACTAACACCCAGGTACCTATTTTACTGCTAGGTAACAGGGGCATAGGGTGAAAAAACCTCTGCCCATTGTTTCTCTCCGGCGCCCGGGATCGAACCCGGGACCGCAGGATCACAAGTCCAGTGTGCTGTCCGCTCGGCCGACCGGCTCCAACATTAAAGCCAAACATATAATGGTATACAAAAATAAATATAGATTCTCTCCATCAAAGCCAACAGTCACAAATACAATACATGTTGATGACTTGAGAGGTTCTGCAAGGTTCCACAAGGTTCCGCAAGGTTCTACAAGGTTCCACAAGGTTCTACAAGGTTCCGCAAGGCTCCTCAAGGTTCCTCAAGGTTCCTCAAGGTTCCACAAGGTTCTTCAAGGCTCAACAAGGTTCCTCAAGGTTCCACAAGGTTCCACAAGGCTCTTCAAGGTTCCACAAGGTTCTTCAAGGCTCCTCAAGGTTCCTCAAGGTTCCTCAAGGTTCCACAAGGTTCTTCAAGGTTCCACAAGGTTCTTCAAGGCTCAGCAAGGTTCCTCAAGGTTCCACAAGGTTCTTCAAGGTTCCACAAGGTTCTTCAAGGCTCAGCAAGGTTCCTCAAGGTTCCACAAGGTTCCACAAGGCTCTTCAAGGTTCCACAAGGTTCTTCAAGGCTCCTCAAGGTTCCACAAGGTTCTTCAAGGTTCCACAAGGTTATTCAAGGCTCCTCAAGGTTTCACAAGGTTCCACAAGGTTCTTCAAGGTTCCACAAGGTTCCACAAGGTTCTTCAAGGTTCCTCAAGGTTCCACAAGGTTTCACAAGGTTCCTGAAGGTTCCACAAGGTTCTTCAAGGTTCCTCAAGGTTCCACAAGGTTTCACAAGGTTCCTGAAGGTTCCACAAGGTTCTTCAAGGTTCCACAAGGTTATTCAAGGCTCCTCAAGGTTTCACAAGGTTCCACAAGGTTCCACAAGGTTCCTCAAGGTTCCACAAGGTTCCACAAGGTTCTTCAAGGTTCCTCAAGGTTCCTCAAGGTTCCACAAGGTTTCACAAGGTTCCTGAAGGTTCCACAAGGTTCTTCAAGGTTCCTAAAGTTTCCTCGAGATTCCGAGCTTCGAACTACGACGTTCCAGGGGCCATAAATCACTTGCGAAACCTCTACATCTCTCCTTAATCCTGACGCCTATGTGTACCAGCTCCGAATCTTCACAACCCAAGGTTATTAATGTTATAAACAAACTCATTGTGCTTCAGAGCTCATTAACGGTTTAATACACGTAAACAAGGTTGGCATGGTTGCCTAAAAGATGAACAGGTTTCGTAAGCGGATGAGACACTATTAAATTAGTTTTGATTTTATATTTGAACCGTTAAAATGATTTGATTTTAAATTTGTACCGTTAGTTTTTTGTGTGTTTTAAATTTTTACCGTTAAATTGATTTGACTTGAATTTAAATTTGACCGTTAAATTTAACTGATTTGATTCTAACCGACTGGGTTATAGGTGAACGCCGACCAAAGGTTCGCCAGACGAAGGTTCGCCAGGCCCCCTCTACAATAACATGGGGTTCCCCTTACCTGCACCCCCCCCCCCCACCCCCTCTCCCCCACCCCCCTCCCCCCTCCTAAGTCAACACCACACCGCTCTGCCCAAATATATAAAGGAAATACCACGCACTGTGGTAGCCTCCACCACACCATTAGCAAATCCACCACACCAGGGAAGCGGTGTGGTGTGGGGCCTCAAACAGCCAAAGGAAACGAGGTTGTTCTGTTGCTGGTAACTACCAGCCTCGTAGCCTGGTGGATAGCGCGCAGGACTCGTAATTCTGTGGCGCGGGTTCGATTCCCGCACGAGGCAGAAACAAATGGGCAAAGTTTCTTTCACCCTAAATGCCCGCCTGTTACCTAGCAGTAAATAGGTACCTGGGAGTTAGTCAGCTGTCACGGGCTGCTTCCTGGGGGTGGAGGCCTGGTCGAGGACCGGGCCGCGGGGACACTAAAGCCCCGAAATCATCTCAAGATAACCTCAAGATATACCACATGGAGCCGGGGTTTACCAGGCTGTGTGGGGTAGCGAGTCACATCGGGACATCGTTGAGAGGCGGGACCAAAGAGCCAAAGCTCAACCCGCCGCCAGGCACAGCTTGGTGAGTAGTAGGGATGTACTCTTTAGGTAAAATGGCGAATGGCAAAAGGTTGCCACTTCGAAGGGGGAAGTATGAGGATATGAGAGATCGCCTGCCACTGAGAGAGAACTACGGGATCACCATAGCCCGTGCTACTTGGAACTTTTTGTTCCAGGTAGCGAATCATTAACAACAACCTGACACAGATTACCTTGCGATGGTTTCGGGCCTCAGCGTCCTTGCGGCCCTGTCCTCGACCAGGCCTCTTCCACTGGGATATAATAGAATTAGAACAGGGCGGGGGGGGGGGGAATGGTTGACTTCTTCAAGGAGAGATGCTTAAGGCAGTTAGCAAATTTGTCCCTCTCAAGAAGCAAAACCAAGACAAACTTAAGAACAAATCCACAAGGGCCGTGACAAGGATTCGAACCTACATCCGAGAGCATCTCAGACGCTGCCTTAATCGACTGAGCTACGACATGGTATAAGAATTGCAACCAGAAATTCTACTGAACTTACTGGATCCTGCAGCCTCTCCGAGACACAAACCAGGATTTTACACAACTCCCCCATGCACTCGAGCTATGTCAATAGGCCGTTCTAACTCTTCAAATGTTTTTCCATGTCGTAGCTCAATCAATTAAGGCAGCATCTGGAATGCTCTCGGACGTAGGTTCGAATCCTCGTCCCGGCCCTTGTGGATTTGTTCATTTGATGCATCACACTATTGTGATTTCTGTGTGTGAAAAAAAAACATAGATCAAGTCCATGGTTTAATCCTGGATACATCTTGAGGTTATCTTGAGATGATTTCGGGGCTTTAGTGTCCACGCGGCCCGGTCCTCGACCAGGCCTCCACCCCCAGGAAGCAGCCCGTGACAGCTGACTAACACCCAGGTACCTATTTTACTGCTAGATAACAGGGGGCATAGGGTGAAAGAAACTCTGCCCATTGTTTCTCGCCGGCGCCTGGGATCGAACCCAGGACCACAGGATCACAAGTCCAGTGTGCTGTCCGTTCGGCCGACCGGCTCCCTCTGGGTACCAGAGAGCCCCGAACGAGTACCACAGAGAGAGAAGGGAAGCAGAAACGCAGTTAGAAAATAACATTGCAACCGAAACCAAAAAACTCAACCCAAGTTGCTTCACAGCGCCACCAAGATAATGACAATAGTTAAGGAACACGCCACCAATGTAGTACCACTATACACAAAGGTGAAACAGACAGTAGGCATTAAACTACAGCGGCCAGATTCACGAAGCAGCTACGCAAGCACTTACGAATCTTTCTCTCAATCTTTGACGGCTTTGGTTACATTTATTAAACAGTTTACAAGCATGAAAACTTGTCAGTCAACTGTTGTTATTGTTATAAACAGCCTCCTGGTGCTTCGGAGCTCATTAACTGTTTAATAATTGTAAACAAAGCCGCCAAAGATGGAGAAAAGATGTACAGGTTCGTAAGTGCTTGCGTAACTGCTTCGTGAATCTGGCCCAAGGTTCGTAAGTGCTTGCGTAACTGCTTCATGAATCTGGACCCCTGGAACCTATATATAACAGTCAATTAAGTGTTAAGAAACACGGAGCCGAAGAACCGAGACTCATCCTCCCTAAACACAACCAGGTGAGCACACACACACACACACACACACACACACACACACACACACACACACACACACACACACACACACACACACACACACACACACACAGGTATGATACTTGGTATAAACTAGGTATGTTAGGGAAATGGGACAGGAGTCATTGCTGTAAACAACCGATAGCTGGAAAGGCGGGATCCAAGAGTCAATGCTCGATCCTGCAAGCACAAATAGGTGAGTACAAATAGGTGAGTACAAATAGGTGAGTACACACACACACACACACACACACACACACACACACACACACACACACACACACACACACACACACACACACACACACACACACACACACACACACACACACAGTAAAGGGTTGAGATAACCAAAAAATATAACAAAATGAGTGGCTATCGGGCCAGATCCCCACTACACCATTATTGTGTGTTGAGATGTGGCCGCCAGGTGGTCAGTGAGGGGGGGAGGGGGGAACAGGATGCTGGAGGGGGGGGCAGGATGCTGGGGGGGTGTGGGATGGGGTGGATGGGGGGTGAGATGAGGGGGGGATTGGGGAGGTCAGTAGGGCGTGGGATCTCATTTAGGGGTAAGAGGGGGAGGCTTTTGTGAGCCCCACAGGAGGGGTGAGGATTGACAGGTGAGGATGAGGAAGAGATGAGAGACCCGAGGTGACTCCAGGAGAGGGAGGAGGAGATTACGGGCTCACCATAGACCGTGCTACATGAATATTTCGTTCTTAGTAGCTAAATCTAAAACCAAGGTGAGAAGAGACTTGATGAGTCTCACAGGGTAAGGAGAGGCTCTGAGAGATATCCCAAAGATAGAGGCGGAGCCCAGGAGCTGAGATTATGAAGAGCAGCCGAAAAGCAGTGGTCAATGAGATTTCTTGGTAGAAGAAGATTTTTTGACAGTTCTTAGACTTATTTATATTCTCTGCTTCTGCCTAAATCCTCTTGTGCTGTTGTATCTAAATTGAATGTGGTTGTTTTTGTTCAGCTTGGCTTGCACACTCCGTATCTTGTATGTAGTGATCATTTCCCCTTTGATTCATCTCTTTCTTTAGGGGTTGTGAAATTTTCTTCCTCCTATCTGTCCTTGTACCTTAATTCTCTTAGTTCTGGTGCTGGTCTTGTTACAAACTGATGCAATTTTGCAATTTAGTTTTGTGCTTCACGAGATGAGGATTCCAGACTGGAGGGCGTATTTATACAACCATTGCATTGGGAATACAATAGCTGTATAAGTTGTTTTGAAAGAATCCTTAGTCAGGTGTTTAAACCCCATTCTAATATGTGCGCCATCTTACCATTTCCCGATGTTGCCATGTTTATGTGTCTCAGGAGTAAGTGTTGGAAATAATATCTTCATTACCTTACACTTGCTGGGATTAAGCTCTAATAACCATTTGTCTGCCCATTCGAGGAAGTTTGTGAACTCCATGAGTGGCCAGTAATTTTGTGCTGTCCTAGTCAGTGTTTACAGTCTTCATTAACTTTGTGTCGTCTGTAAACATTGCCACGTGCGATTTAGGGAGGTCAGTGTCGCTTGTAAACATTGCCACGTGAGATTTGGTGGAGGTCAGTGTCGTCTGTAAACATTGCCACGTGCGATTTAGGGAGGTCAGTGCCGTTTGTAAACATTGCCACGTGCGATTTAGTGGAGGTCAGTGTCGTTTGTAAACATTGCCACGTGCGATTTAGGGAGGTCAGTGCCGTTTGTAAACATTGCCACGTGCGATTTAGGGAGGTCAGTGCCGTTTGTAAACATTGCCACGTGCGATTTAGGGAGGTCAGTGCCGTTTGTAAACATTGTCACGTGCGATTTAGTGGAGGCCATTAACGTATATAAAGAACAGTAGTTTAGAACACCTGGTCAAGTGTATTGAAACTCATCACCTTCCATCCCAAACCCTTCCTCGACCCTTCCATCCTCTTCCACTCTCTACTTCACCCTCTCTCTAGCGTCCCATTCATGCTACACTCTCTTCCATTCACCTCCAAACCACTTAATTCCACCATTCATAAAACCCTGGGCCAAAATTCTCATTCATTTGCTTCCCATTCGTAGTACAGGAACTGTACCTGAATACACACTGTTTCCAGATGTAATACGTTATCAGTTTGGACTTATCTTTGGAGCTGAGATCAACACAGGCTACAGCATCACTATGAGGGAGATTTATCTCAAGGACAGGGAGATTTATCTCTAGGAGAGAGGAGCATCCTTCCTTCAGGGAAAGTGACTGTTGTTCTGTTTGACTGTTGTGGTTGGTGATAATATTGTTATTGTTATTTTTACTTATTATTGTTATTTAGCATTATTGTTATACTTGTAATTATAATATTATTATAATTAGTATTATTTTAATTAGTATTATGTTAATTAGTATCATTATACGTCATACATTGTGACTCAGTTTCACATCCACATCACACACACACACACACACACACTCACACAGACACACATCCCACACACACACACACTCACACCCACACCCATACACACACACACACACACACACACACACACACACACACACACACACACACACACACACACACACACACACACACTCACACAGACACACATCCCACACACACACACACTCACACCCACACACACACACACACACACACACACACACACACACACACACACACACACACACACAAACCTAACAACATCCTACACACTCATCTCAACAACGCAATTATTGACTTCTTAGTGGTTTCTGGCCCCTCGAGCGAGACAGCCTTGAAGGGGGGGGGAGGGAATCCCACTCCAGCACTGTGGGAAACAGGAAATTCAACTCTCCCGTTATTATTATTAACATCTTTATTGACAAAATTAATTACAATTTTGCCTAATCTGAGGATTTTGATAGTCTTATTAAATTGAGGATAATGCTAGTATTCACTGTCACGCAGGACAGAGGGTCATACATAAGACAATAGGCCTAAACTGTAGGCTGAAGCACATATATATCACGGTTACAATCAATGTTTTAATGTGTGGATATGTGAAAACAACTTTCTATTGTGCACTGCCACACAAGTGCAGGGATGGGTTCATAAGTGATACAGCTTAGAATATAAGTAGAAATTGTTCTTCATTCTTTAAAATGGACAAGCAAATTTTGGGTAAATTGTTAGGATGTCGTCCAGAACACCTGAGTCAATGACATAGTTACACAGTTGGTGGTACAATAGGCCAGGAGGTCTAAAGTCCTTTACGGTTTCACATTCATCAATATAGTGTTCTAGTGAATGCATTAAAGGTTTATCACAGAGTTTACAATCTGAATATTCTGGTAGTGGCTCAGCCTCACTAACCTGCCAGATGTGTCTATAGCCAAGGCGAATTCGCGCGATTACTACATCACATTGCCTGGTCCGGTTACTGTGCTGACCATACAAATACCTATTATTACAGAACTTGTCATAACTTTTAATACTGCAGCTTTCAGGTCTCTGTGCATTTCTTAGTTCTTCTAAATCTGAATTAATTTCTTTAATTTGTATGTTTCTAATAACTGCATTAGATAGTCCAAAATCATAATCAATGTTTTCTTTCCTGCAAGCCTCATTGGCCAATTGATCTACAAAGTCATGTTTTTCAACTCCAACATGGGATGGGATCCACACAAATTTTATACAAGAATTATTATCATTGGCAAAAATTACATTCCATTCAACTCTCCCGATTTCCTTTTCTTTTACGACGAAACGCGAGGCATTAAACGTTCCTTGCCAGGTCTGTGGGCGGGATGTAGTGGCTCCTTGCGGCCGATAGATGACTTGGAGACACTGTTTTATCTCTTAGATGTGTTGCCCAGGAATGTGTTACGATTCTGTGAGAGATAGAGCCTTGTCTGTGGTGTGGGGAGTTGGAGAATGGATTGTAATTCTGGAAACTTAGTACCCAGATGAGCCACAGAGACGTTAGAAAGGGTAGTTAATAAATGGAATGCATTAAGTAGTGTTGTGGTGGAGGCTGACTCCATACACAGTTTCAAGTGTAGATATGATAGAGCCCAATAGGCTCAGGAACCTGTACACCAGTTGATTGACAGTTGAGAGGCGGGACCAAAGAGCAAAAGCTCAACCCCCGCAAGCACAACTAGGTGAATACACACACACACACACATACAATCGACCACCATACAAACACACAGTCACACACACACACACACACACACACACACACACACACACACACACACACACACACACACACACACACACACACACACACACACACGGTGTGTGTGTGTGTGTGTGTCGGTGCTGGGACCAATTCTATTTCTTGTATATGTTAACGACATGTTTACAGGCGTAGAGTCCTACATGTCGATGTTTGCGGATGACGCAAAGTTGATGAGAAGAGTTGTGACAGATGAGGATTGCAGGATCCTCCAAGAGGACCAGAACAGGTTGCAGAGATGGTCAGAGAAATGGCTACTGGAATTCAACACGAGCAAATGTAAAGTTATGGAAATGGGACTAGGAGATAGGAGACCAAAGGGACAGTACACAATGAAGGGGAACAGCCTACCTGTAACGACGCGTGAAAGAGACCTGGGGGTGGACGTAACACCTAATCTATCTCCTGAGGCACATATAAATAGGATAACGACAGCAGCGTACTCTACACTGGCAAAAGTTAGAACATCATTCAGAAACCTAAGTAAGGAGGCATTTAGGGCGCTTTACACTGCCTACGTAAGGCCAGTCTTAGAGTATGCCGCCTCATCATGGAGTCCCCATCTGAAGAAGCATATAATGAAACTGAAAAAGGTTCAGAGGTTTGCAACGAGACTCGTCCCAGAGCTACGAGGGATGGGGTATGAGGAGCGCCCGAGGGAACTGTGCCTTACGACACTAGAAAGAAGAAGGGAGAGGGGGGACATGATAGGAACGTATAAGATACTCAGAGGGATTGACAGAGTGGACATAGACGAAATGTTCACACGGAATAGTAACAGAACGAGGGGACATGGATGGAAGCTTGAAACTCAGATGAGTCACAGAGATGTTAGGAAGTTTTCTTTTAGCGTGAGAGTAGTGGGAAAATGGAATGCACTTCAGGAACAGGTTGTGGAAGCAAATACTATTCATAATTTTAAAACCAGGTATGATAGGGAAATGGGACAGGAGTCATTGCTGTAAACAACCGATGCTCGAAAGGCGGGATCCAAGAGTCAATGCTCGATCCTGCAGACACAACTAGGTGAGTACAACTAGGTGAGTACACACACACACACACACACACACACACACACACACACACACACACACACACACACACACACACACACACACACGCACACACACACACACACACACACACACACACACACACACACACACACACACACACACACACACACGCACACACACACACACACACACACACACACACACACACACACACACACACACACACGCTGCAGTGACAAACACCAAAAAAAAGAATCTTTAGAAGCATTGAAGGAATATAACTGGATGTGGAGAGAGAGTGATAAAGAGAGAGAGAGATGAGACACGAACGTCGATAACACAGAAAAAAATAGGTGAAAAAGAGAAGTCGAACAGGACGATAAAGAGAACAGGAGTTGAAAGACCCGGAGAATATAACAGACAGGAAGGACAGAGAGAGACAGAGAGAGGGGGGGAAGAAACATCAGAAAGAAGAGAAACAAGAAACAGAGGAGAATAAAGGAGGCAACTGAGAGAGATGATAGTGAAAATGCATGAGAGATGAGAGACAGATAGAAGAGTATAGCTAAGGAAACAATTAACAGGATAACAGTGAGAGTGAGAAAACGGAGAGAGTTAGAGAGAGGAGCCAGAAAGAGAGAATTAGAGAGAGAGAGAGAGGAGAACTACAGGAGGGGAAACACACGCCAATGAGAGAGGGAGAAGATTATAATGAGAGGACACACACACACACACATACACACACACACACACACACACACACACACACACACACACACACACACACACACACACACACACACACACACACACACACACACACACACACAGAAACGCTGACAACAGTGACTAGTGAAAGCTGTGATAAAACTCACAGGAATTCGCTAAAGTCACCGCGGAAAGGGGAGATGGTAGCCGTCGAGGGGAGAGGGAGAGGGGAGATGGAAGGGGTGAGAGAGAGAGAGAGAGAGAGGGCGAATAGAGAGGGGGACTGAGAGAGACTACAGGAATAAGGAGAGATGAAGAAGATAGAAAGAAAGTGAAAGTAACGATTGTGAGGATAGAGTAGGTAGATTGAAATGAGGTGATGATTTGAGGAGATAGGAAAAAAGGAATAAGAAAAGGGAGGTAATAGCGACTGTAGAAGAGCCGGGAAGGTGACGTAGGAGGAAGAGAATAGGTAGAGATGGTGAGAGAGAGAGGGGAAATAGAAATAATAAGAGATAGTGAGTGGAAAATGAGAATTAAGAACCCAAGAGGGAGAGAAAGCAGAGGGGTGAGAGGTGAGGTGTGAAAATTACTAAAAAAAGGGGAAAAAGCTATAAAGAAAGAAGAGAAGGGGAAAATGAGAGAAGAGAGAGAGGGAAGGGGAGATTATAGTGAGGAAAGATGATAGTGAGAGGTGAGGAGAGATGCTAGTAGAATAAGAGGAGACGATGATGATAGTGAGAGACATAGATAAAAGGTCACTAAAGACCGGAACGCAGATAACGAATGAGGACATGATAAAGATAGCGAAGGCGTGGCCAGATAAGGCAAACTAACCCTTATCTCATAGAGCCGGAAGTGTCAAGACGGCTCAGGAGGATAACTGAAAATATTATTAAAAGTAAAAAATAAATGGAAAAAATCCATCAATGTCGAATAAAGAAGGAGAAGCAAGGCGGAAAATATTGCTAAATGGGGCGAAGACAGAGAGAGAGAGAGGGGGAGGGGAGAATGGGGTAGGGGTCGATGGAAGGGGAAATGGGTAAGGTGTAAGGGGAAGGGAGTGAGGAAGGAGATAGGGGGAGAGAGAGTGAGGGAAGGGGGAGGGTGAGAAGGGGGGGAATGTGTTAATGTCATGGGGGGAGGAAAGATAGTGATACGATATGGGTGATAATGATGGGGGGTGGAGGGAGGAAGAATGATGATTCTTGTTTATGTGTGGTTCCCCTGTGTGGGCTCCAGCTCTTGGGCCCCATGTCTCTGTTATTGTGTGTGTGTGTGTCTCTCTCTCTCTCTCTCTCTCTCTCTCTCTCTCTCTCTCTCTCTCTCTCTCTCTCTCTCTCTCTCTCTCTCTCTCTCTCTCTCTCTCTCTCTCTCTCTCTCTCTCTCTCTCTCTCTCTCTCTCTCTCTCTCTCTCTCACAAAGTCCCATGCCTGTGAGCATATATATTTCCTGGTTTTCTCCCTGCCAACATTTATGTAAGCAGTCACTCAGCCTCTGCTAGGGAATTTACCCCCACTCAGTTTTTTCCCTGCAGGGCATTATTGCTGGCGATTCTCTTTTTCACTTGTCTCTTTCTCCCTCTTTCTCCTTTTCGTTCTGCCGGTTTTTTCTCTATCTCTCTCTCTCTCTCTTTGCTACTTAAATCTTTATTTCTTATTCTCTCTTGTGTCTTGCTTTCCGTGGCTTTTGCTTCCATCTTTAATTCTGTTTTTTTCCCTACTTTTTGTATCCATCTCCCTCCCACTCTCTTTTATACTTTATTCCCCCTTTCTTCTCTCCCTCTTTCTCTCTCTCTGGCCTCCCTCCCACTTCTCCCCCCCCCCCTCCCACTAAGGGAGAATGACCCCAACACACTGTTAGAAAAAATATCAAACTAAGATGGAACTTTAAGTGGAATGGTTAAGGGAAAGACTAACGGGATAGCCGTCTTAAGGGGGGGGTTAAGGGATAGGGGGTGGGTGAGTGGATGTGGAGAGGGGTTGAATGATGGTGGAAGAGGAGAAATGGAAGAGGGGTGGGGATGGGAGGGGGGTTGTGGCAGGGAAAAGGTGTTAACAAAGTGATGATTGTAAAAGGTGATTTGTGGGATGGTGCTCAGAGAGAAAGAGGAGAAAGCAAAGAAAGGAAGGAGATAGAGACAAGGAGAATGGTACAGAGAGGAAGAGGAAAAAGTGAAGAGGATTTGGAATCGAAGTGCTGTTAGGTGAGCAGTTCTCGTTCGATTAGAGGTCACCAGGGGAGTCGGTCGGCCGAGCAGACAGCACGCTGGACTTGAGATCCTGTGGTCCTGGGTTCGATCCCAGGCGCCGGCGAGAAACAATGGGCAGAGTTTCTTTCACCCTATGCCCCTGTTACCTAGCAGTAAAATAGGTACCTGGGTGTTAGGCAGCTGTCACGGGCTGCTTCCTGAGGGTGGAGGCCTGGTCGAGGACCGTGCCGAGGGGACACTAAAAAGCCCCGAAATCATCTCAAGATAATCTGAAGATAATCACCAAGCCAGTGATACCAACTGCTTGAGGTCACTAACACAAAACTCGAATTACAAAATATTGACACAATGAAAATCAAAATGAATATCACAAATATATATTTTTTTTGTATATAAATATACACAAAAAAATTAAAAATTGTTTTAAATCCACGAAGACAATCAGAATTTACATACAAAAAATAATCCAAAATCTCTTTGCAGTCTCGGTTCTAGAATAGCCATGACGCAAGGGAAAGACCCAGGGTTCGAATCCCGTAAAAGGAAGAGCTATTTTAGGGCGAGTTTCACGTAGTCTCGGAGCCCGCTGTCGCTCAAGCAGTACTTGGGGCAGGTTAATGGCTATCACTTGGATGGTCGTATTCTGGGAACGGTAACTTGTGCTTGAGTTAGAGATTGTCAAGGTGGAGGAAAAGACCTCTTAGCGTGCAACGGTTCGGTGATTGGGTGTCCAGTGATTGGTTATCCAGTGATTGGAAGTACAGTAATTGAAAGTCCAGTGATTGGACGTTCAGTGATTGGACATCCAGTAATTCGACATCCAATGATTGGACGTCCAATCCATTGATTAAAGCACTTTCGACCCGGTACCAAGATGACCCAATCACTCATAATAATAGCAGTAATAGAAGCAGCACCAATCATACTGATTGACTGATTAGCACCTGGTCCACACCTTTGTATACATAATCCTTAATTATAACGTTAGAAAAGACAGACAGACAGACGGGCAGACAGTCAGAACAAGAAGACAGCTCAGGCGTTACAGAACAACCCAAGCCAAAATAACCCATTTCGAAACATTCGCCAAAAATATGCGGCTTCTGTGAGGTAAGGCGGAGGAAAAGAGCTGTGCAATAAGCCAGACGAAACAGATAAGTCTCCCAGAGAGCCCGTTGCAACCGGGGACAGGCCAAAACACTGGAGGATTACGGACAATGCCTCCTCAAAAGACGACATTGCATGAGCATCTTGCAAACTCCACGGAATTGGCACCATTTTTGTTTTTTTCTTTGGCAAATGTAGAGACGAGAATACGGTCTTCAGGCGTTTATTCCTTGGCGTCTTCAGTCCCCTTCTGTTTGGTTTGGTGTGTATGTGTGTGTTTGTATATACAGAGATACATATGTATGGCATACACACATGTCTGTATGTGTGTCTGTATGTTTGGGTTTGAGGCTGACTAAGTGGTTGAATATTTTAATACATTTTTGCCCTCTGGATTCAGTAGTGTTTGCTTCCATGGTAGAGTAGTGTTGGTAAAGTATATATATATATATATATATATATATATATATATATATATATATATATATATATATATATATATATATATATATATAGACCTTCCACCAGTGGTGCTGACAGGCTCAGGGTGTAGTCCAGTGTTGGTACAGCTTCCACCAGTGGTGCTGACAGGCCCAGGGTGTAGTCCAGTGTTGGTACAGCTTCCACCAGTGGTGCTGACAGGCCCAGGGTGTAGTCCAGTGTTGGTACACCTTCCACCAGTGGTGCTGACAGGCCCAGGGTGTAGTCCAGTGTTGGTACACCTTCCACCAGTGGTGCTGACAGGCTCAGGGTGTAGTCCAGTGTTGGTTCATGAACAGGAACTTACAGTAACTGCACACAGCAGTAATTGCTTGGTTGTGGACAATTGGATTATCGAGTGTTGTGGCTGAAGTTCCATTTCTCAGAATTCACTCTATGTTTCCTTAGTTCTCTTGAAGACTTTTGAGACTTTTCTCAACGACTGACTCACCTTGAGTAATTAAAGCCTTAATGACTGACTCAGCTTGAGTAATTAAAGTCTTAATGACTCACTCACCTTGAGTAATTAAAGTCTTAGTGACTTACTCACCTTGAGTAATTAGTCTTAATGACTCACTCACCATGAGTAATTAAAGCCTTAATGACTGACTCAGCTTGAGTAATTAAAGCCTTAATGACTCACTCACCATGAGTAATTAAAGCCTTAATGACTCACTCACCTTGAGTAATTAAAGTCTTAATGACTCACTCACCTTGAGTAATTAAAGCCTTAATGACTGACTCAGCTTGAGTAATTAAAGCCTTAATGACTCACTCATCATGAGTAATTAAAGCCTTAATGACTCACTCACCATGAGTAATTAAAGCCTTAATGACTCACTGACCTTGAGTAATTAAAGCCTTAATGACTGACTCACCTTGAGTAATTAAAGCCTTAATGACTCACTCACCATGAGTAATTAAAGCCTTAATGACTCACTCACCATGAGTAATTAAAACCTTAATGACTCACTCACCTTGAGTAATTAAAGTCTTAATGACTCACTCACCTTGAGTAATTAAAGTCTTAGTGACTCACTCACCTTGAGTAATTAAAGTCTTAGTGACTTACTCACCTTGAGTAATTAAAGTCTTAGTGACTCACTCACCTTGAGTAATTAAAGTCTTAGTGACTTACTCACCTTGAGTAATTAAAGTCTTAATGACTCACTCACCTTGAGTAATTAAAGTCTTAGTGACTCACTCACCTTGAGTAATTAAAGTCTTAATGACTCACTCACCATGAGTAATTAAAGCCTTAATGACTGACTCACCTTGAGTAATTAAAGCCTTAATGACTGACTCACCTTGAGTAATTAAAGCCTTAATGACTCACTCACCATGAGTAATTAAAGCCTTAATGACTCACTCACCATGAGTAATTAAAGCCTTAATGACTCACTCACCTTGAGTAATTAAAGCCTTAATGACTCACTCACCTTGAGTAATTAAAGTCTTAATGACTCACTCACCTTGAGTAATTAAAGTCTTAATGACTGACTCACCATGAGTAATTAAAGCCTTAATGACTGACTCACCATGAGTAATTAAATCCTTAATGACTGACTCACCATGAGTAATTAAATCCTTAATGACTCACCATGAGTAATTAAAGCCTTAATGACTCACCATGAGTAATTAAAGCCTTAATGACTCACCATGAGTAATTAAAGTCTTAATGACTGACTCACCATGAGTATTTTTGTTATATAGTTGTAATATTTGCTTTTGCATTAATGTTGTTGCTATTGATGTCTTTATTGGTGTTATAGTTAGTTATTAATACTGTAGTTTACATGAGTAAAGAAATAATACAACAGGATCTATATTAATTATTTAAGGACTAAATTTTATCTTAAATGAGGGCAAAAAATCTTGAAGCTCCAGACCAGTTATAGACCCTATACCCACACTATAGCTACCAGTCTTCTCGGACCAGTTAGGACAGTGTTGGAGGAGACAGGAAGAGCCGCGTACCGTCATAACTCACCTGTCCACCGCCAGGGTGAGTTGCTTCTGTCAATATCTCTAATTACTAGACTCATAACTTCCTTACCATCGACTCAAGTTGGTGTAGGAACGAAGAGCTTCTCTCCCTCATCTCTCCCTCCCTCTATCCCTCTCTCTCTCTCTCTTATACTCTCTCTACGTCCTTCTGGGACGGTAAGGGTTTGTGGACGGCTGGGATAAAGGTACAGGAGGGCTAGGATTACAGTCTGGGATGGGCAGGGATAAGGATTTGGGATGGTTTGGATAAGAATCTGAGTGTTGAATATAGAGCTGGATGGGATGGGATAAGTGGTCTGTGAGAGTTGGGATAAGGTCTGAGGAGCTGGGATAAGGTCTGAGGAGCTGGGATAAGGGTCTGAGGAACTGGGATAAGGTCTTAGGAGCTGGGATAAGGGTCTGAGGAACTGGGATAAGGTATTAGGAGCTGGGATAAGGTCTGAGGAGCTG
>NC_091225.1:17820564-17828064 GCF_040958095.1 Procambarus clarkii | reverse complement strand
CACTAGGAATCACTAGGAACCACTAGGAACCACTAGGAGTCAATATGAGCTACTGGGAATCAATTTGAGTCATTTTGAGTCCCTGTGAGTCAATATAAGAGTGAGCTAGAAATCGCAAGGAAAAAACCACAGACACACACGCGACATAAAATCACCCACGTGTCAAGTGATTTGAGAGAGAGAGGGGAAACCGAGATTGCAAAGAATGGAATTAGCTTTTAGACAAAAAAATTGTTAGTTTGACTGCCCATTGTTGGTCAGGATGAGTCCTCGAGGGTGTGGGTGTGGGTGTGGGTGTGTGGGTGGGTGTGGGCGGTGAACGGAACAGGAATGGACTAGCAAAAAAAGGGTCTGTCGTTCAAGAGAATGATATTTGAAATGGTTTCATTTTTTTGTCTATTATGGAATGGTAAAGATATATAGAGCGATAATTCAGTAAACTTCTGTCTGTTTTCTCGTAATTTTAATGATATATATATATATATATATATATATATATATATATATATATATACTTTGTCTGGTTTTATTGATTTCTTCATATTTAAGCTATCTAATAATTGTAATAGTTCGTTGTTGTATATATTAGTAACGCATTTTGTAAATTGTTAACGGTGTCAATTTATACAAAGGCCATTAAAAGCAGCCTTTTATTTTCAATATTTTATTTTTTACAAAAAGATTAATTTCTAATACGATGTTCCGGTTGTTAAAATCGCCTTCGGTTAGAATATCATTGATACTTTTTATGTTCAATTTCATTTTACAAATTATTATAGCTTTCCATTATTGAACATTGTATTAGTAGGCTACACCTATGTTGAATATAATGAGAAAATGTTCTCATTATACACACAAAAGTCACAATAACGTGATATTTGAAATGAACAAATCCACCAGGGCCGTGATGAGGGTTCGAACCTACACCAGGGAAGTTCCCAGATGCGCCTTAGTCAACTATATCACGACATGGTCAAAAGAATTGGAACCTGGAGTGCTTCTGCCCTCAGTATGATCCCGAAGCTTCTCCGAAGCCCAATCGGGCTTGTGGATTTGTTCATGTTCTCATTATCATTAGTTAATATACCACAACACTGTCACTTTCCTGCGTAAGTGATCTTGTACTAAAGCTATTGTGCTCAGATACAGGTAAGTTCACTTACAGACACACTAACCACAGAAATTACAATAACGTGAGGCATCAAAAGTAAGTTCAGTAGAACTTCTGGTTTCAACTCTTTTGACCATGTCGTAGCTTAGTCGATTAAGGCAGCGTTTGGGATGATCTCGGAACGTAGGTTCGAATCCTCGTCACGGCCCTTGTGGATTTGTTCCCTTAGAGAGGGAAGTATCTATGTTTATCCATGATTCAGTGACAGCTATGTACCCGGGATTCTCATTTGAACTTATTTGTTTTTCGCTGGTTTTAGCATCATGTTATAGTTTCTGGTATGTATATATATATATATATATATATATATATATATATATATATATATATATATATATATATATATATATATATATATATATATAAGGTGTCAGGAGCAGTGCTGGAGCCAATCTCTATGGTGACGTGTTCTCTCTCTTTCTCTCTTGGGAGCCGGTCGGCCGAGCGGACAGCACGCTGGACTTGTGATCCTGTGGTCCCGGGTTCGATCCCAGGCGCCGGCGAGAAACAATGGGCAGAGTTTCTTTCACCCTATGCCCCTGTTACCTAGCAGTAAAATAGGTACCTGGGTGTTAGTCAGCTGTCACGGGCTGCTTCCTGGGGGTGGAGGCCTGGTCGAGGACCGGGCCGCGGGGACACTAGAGCCCTGAAATCATCTCAAGATAGCCTCGTGTGTCTGGTATGTGTTTTTCCGTGTGGGGAGCTGAGGGGAGGCTGAGAAATGTGAAAGGAAGGGGAGATGGATGATGGAAAAAGAGAAGAGAAGGTGGGAGAGGAGGAGGAGGTGGAAGAGGGAGAGGAGAGGGGGAGGTGGAAAGCGAATATAATAGAAAAACAGATCGAAGATACAAGTCACAATGGCTTTCATCATGACGTTCAAGTCTTTCTCTTCTCTCTCTCTCTCTCTCTCTCTCTCTCTCTCTCTCTCTCTCTCTCTCTCTCTCTCTCTCTCTCTCTCTCTCTCTCTCTCTCTCTCTCACACAGTCTCCTGGGATATGCAAACGAAAAGCTAAGCCCTAAAGGGAGTTAATTTTTCTTGCTTAGTCTATAAGTACAAAGTGAGAGAGTAGCTGTCGAGTTCTGAGGATGGTGTGTGAGTGAATATACTCACCTATACGTCTTGTGAGGGTGTGGCTTCAGCGCCTGGGTCCCGCCTTTTAAGCAGCGTCGGGGCGTTAATTGTTATCGTTCCCTTTTATCTTGATTCATTCCCAATCAGTTCTACAAATTACGAGATGTATGGATGTGTTTTGCTGTCTTCTGAACCTGTGTTTTTGCTTTTTTTTCAATTTCTATTGATTTTTTTACTTGGTTTGCTGCGTTGGTGCGGTTATGAGAAGGGGGATTTAGCTCTTGGACCCCGCCTCAAACTTAGGAGTTATTAAGGCGTTTATAATTTGCTATTTTTTTCACTCTGTCGAACTTGATCTTAAAGGTGTGAGTGCAAGTGATGTCTACAGCTATATTATTTCCCTCGGTATTTCCTACGTTGCAATCATATCTCCTTACTATCACCGTATTTCCTACGTTGCAATCATATCTCCTTACTATCACCGTATTTTCTACGTTGCGATCATATCTCCTTTGTATGAATTTACAAATAAAATCGGGAAATTATACAAGACCCTTCAGACCTAGTTTCAAAGTATTAGTGATTGAGATATACAGAGTATGAGGGAAAATATACGTAATGAGGTGAAAGTATGAGGGTGTCAGGCAATATATCCGTCAGTATGGATAAGTGCCAGGATCAGGAACAAGGGAGAAGGGGGGGGGTGTAATGGGGGGGGGGGGAGATGTTAAGGGGGTGAATCGTTTAACAAAAGACTATTAAATCCCTTTTAATCGCCACTTAATCCGATAAAATGGAGCCTCTATTATATACAATGTCACCTCCCCCCCCCCCTCTCTACTCCATACCCCCCTCTCTACCTCCCCCCCTACCCCTTTGTACTTATACTTAACTGATACCGCTTATCTGTGGGCTGATTCATGCATGCTCCGTTTTCAGAAAGGGAGAGAGGATTGTGGGAAGTGTGAAGGGTGAATGAGATGGTCTTTATGAGAGAAAATGAGGTACTGAAATATAATGGCGCCTGACAGCTTAGTGGACAGCGCTTCGGATTCGTAGTCCTGAGGTTCCGAGTTCGATCCCCGGTGGAGGCGGAGACAAATGGGTAAAATGTTTCTTTCACCCCTGATGCCCCTGTTACCTAGCAGTAAATAGGTACCTGGGAGTTAGACAGCTGTCACGGGCTGCTTCCTGGGGGTGGAGGCCTGGTCGAGGACCGGGCCGCATGGGCGCTAAGCCCCGAAATCATCTCAAGATGATATTGATTGTCACAATGTGTATGAGGTGTGTACTCACCTATCAGTGTCTACTGAAAGGTGAGATTTAGCTCTTGAACCCCGATTTACACCGGTTTTGTTATGCCTTTTGGGTCATAGTTTAACAATTCTCACGTACGAATTGGTGGCCGATGGGGTTGTTTGGTAGCTGAGGTGAAGTAGTTAATGGCTCTGAGGAGGTAGTTAGCGGCTGGAGAGTGGGGGGGGGAAGTAGTTAATGATTGAGAGAGAGAACCATTGTAAGCCAATTGAGCGAGACTCATTAACAGAGTCTTCGAGGTCTTCCCCAGATGCTTAATGGCTAACTGCCTGAACATCGTTGCGGTGCGTCTATCTTAGCCGCTAATTAGCGCTAGTGAATGGTCGTTCGCCAGTCAATTCAGCGGCGGCTCGTTACTTTAGCGCCACGTAATTGGTTGGATCTTTCCTCGCTCAGGATGTAGTCAATAGGACCTTCCCTCGCTCAGGAGGTCACTAATAGGACCTTCCCTCGCTCAGGAGGTCACTAATAGGACCTTCCCTCGCTCAGGAGGTCACTAATAGGACCTTCCCTCGCTCAGGAGGTCACTAATAGGACCTTCCCTCGCTCAGGAGGTCACTAATAGGACCTTCCCTCGCTCAGGAGGTCACTAATAGGACCTTTCCTCGCTCAGGAGGTCAATAATAGGACCTTTCCTCGCTCAGGAGGTCAATAACAGGACCTTCCCTCGCTCAGGAGGTCATTAATAGGACCTTTCCTCGCTCAGGAGGTCAATAATAGAACCTTCCCTCGCTCAGGTCACTAATAGGACCTTTCCTCGCTCAGGTCACTAATAGGACCTTCCTTCACTCAAGAGGTCACTAATTGGACCTTCCTTCACTCAGGAGATCAATAACAGGACCTTCCTTCACTCAGGAGATCAATAACAGGACCTTCCTTCACTCAGGAGGTCAATAACAGGACCTTCCTTCACTCGGGTCAATAACAGGACCTTCCTTCACTCGGGTCAATAACAGGACCTTCCTACACTCAGATCAATAACAGGACCTTCCTTCGCTCAGGAGATCAATAACAGGACCTTCCTTCGCTCAGGAGATCAATAACAGGACCTTCCTTCACTCAGGAGATCAATAACAGGACCTTCCTTCACTCAGGAGGTCAATAACAGGACCTTCCTTGGGGATGTAGAGTAGTAAGAGAGCCTTGTGTTGCTCTCTTATTGACTCTACTGAAGGCATAGTCAAACTATTCAATACTTATACATGTATTTCCCTAGCTGTCCTTGCGTTGACTGAGCTTCAGCTATTGGGCTCCAATCGTGAAGCATTAGTTGAACCGTATTCCTTTCAGGATCGTATATGTACATTCATGTAACTTAGTGTCATCTTCCTATGTATTTCTATATCGTGAGGTCGACCAATCCGATCACAATTCGACGTATTAGAGAGCATATTGGGCTTTCTGTGAGGCACTGTAGGTTGCCTATCGTCCATCTCTCCAAGTAGCCTTTCGACAGGGGGGAAGACTGGGGCCCAGGAGCTAGCATTTAGTCCTGTAGGCCCAATTAGGCGAGTACAATTAACCGGTTCTAGAGTGGCCAACCCACACAACTACAGACTCTCGCATTTGCATATTTTAACTAATTTTCCGAGCTGAATAATTTGGTTCTCGCATTTAAAACGGTTTAGAATTTTAGCCGTCGTGGAAAAACTATTTTTTAAGAGGATACAGAGAGAGAAAGATATATATATATATATATATATATATATATATATATATATATATATATATATATATATATATATATATATATATATGACAATGTCAGACCACGGAGGGAAAATGAAACGGGAATTTCCTTAAGTACTTTCGTATATTAATACATCTTCAGAAGGAGTGATATACGATATAGGAGTGATATATTAATATACGAAAGTACTTAAGGAAATTCCTGTTTCATTTTTCCTCCGTGGTCTGACATTGTCACATTTTTAATCACGTGTTTATTTTCGTGATATACACACACACATATATATATATATATATATATATATATATATATATATATATATATATATATATATATATATATATATATATATCTCACCATCCCCAGGAGGGCGAATGAGCCAGTTAGAAGAGCGTGATGTCACAAACGTGAGAATTATGACCTGTTAAAGTGATACTGTTTACGGGTTGTTTAAAAGCCTTCACTCGCTTGCTTCTGAGACTTGATTGTTTATCGTATCATGTGTGGCACTTGAGGCGTTGTACTCACCTACTTGTGGTGGCGGAGGTTGAGTTCTGGCTCTTTGGTCCCGCCTCTCAACTGTCAATCAACTGGTGTACAGGTTCCTGAGATACTGGGCTCTATCATATCTACACTTGAAACTGTGTATGGAGTCAGCCTCCACCACATCACTGCCTAATGCATTCCATTTGTTAACTACTCTGACACTGAACAAGTTCTTTCTAACGTCTCTGTGGCTCATTTGGGTACTCCTGTGTACCCTTGTTCGTGTCCCACCAGTGCGTGGTACTGAACCACCTTGTTCCCCTTGTTCGCGTGTGTGTGTGTATGTGTATGTGTAATTACCTAAGTGTAATTACCTAAGTGTAGTTACAGGATGAGAGCTACGCTGTGGTGTCCCGTCTTCCCAGCACTCTTTGTCATATAACGCTTTGAAACTACTGACGATCTTGGCCTCCGTCAGTAGTTTCCTCTCCCTATGTGTGTGTGTGTGTGTGTGTGTGTGTGTGTGTGTACTCACCTAATTGTACTCACCTAATTGTGCTTGCGGGGGTTGAGCTCTGGCTCTTTGGTCCCGCCTCTCAACCGTCAATCAACTGGTGTACAGATTCCTGAGCCTATTGGGCTCTATCATATCTACATTTGAAACTGTGAATGGAGTCAGCCTCCACCACATCACTTCCTAATGCATTCCATTTGCTAACTACTCTGACACTGAAAAAGTTCTTTCTAACGTCTCTGTGGCTCATTTGGGTACTCAGCTTCCACCTGTGTCCCCTTGTTCGCGTCCCACCAGTGTTGAAAAGTTCGTCCTTGTTTACCCGGTCGATTCCCCTGAGGATTTTGTAGGTTGTGATCATGTCTCCCCTTACTCTTGTGTGTGTGTGTGTGTGTGTGTGTGTGTGTGTGTGTGTGTGTGTGTGTGTGTGTGTGTGTATGTGTGTGTGTGTCTGTGTGTGTGTGTGTTCATATTTTTGTGTGCCTACAAGACCCATATAAAACTAAGAAACATATTGGTTTACTTTCAAAAGTTTTACACAATCATATCTTGATGTAAAGGTCTTTATTAATCTCAGACACCGAGATCTATACATCATCTCCTGCCTACTCACTCCCCTTCACGCTTGTTCATGCCCAGCGTGAAGCCGCTTGGGGAGAGTGACCTCAAGCTCTCCCCTAGCTTGAAACTAAACACTTTGGGCCACGTCTGGTGCATCTCCACCCTAACCTGAGGTCATTCAGGTCGCCCCTTCAAGTCCCCAGAGTATTATTTGGTTTCATTGTTTTGCCCTATTATCTCCTATTATCTCCTTTTATCGCTAAGTTGATTTATGTTCTGTTGACACTATGGGTAAGCCAAACTGGTTTGGTTTTTCTGGCATTATCTTCACTTTTATGGCACTAGTTTCCTATGCCAAAAGCCTTGATGCAGTGGCTTATAATTCACGTTCTCAGGAACAGGAAGCCTGTATATATGTACTTTTGTTTTGTATCGAGAGCCCCCAGAAGGTCGAATTACTAATCTTTATCAGGTGGTAACCCCACTGTGTTGTCTAGTTCCCTGGTGCCTATTTACTTCTAGGTGAACAGAGGCCTTAGGAGAATGAAAACGTGCCCAATCACTTCTGTCCTGCCCGGGGGAGGGGAGGGGGATTTGAACGAGGGTTCCCCTCTGGTTTTCCTGGCGATAAACCGAACTGTGTTCGGTTTATCGCTGGTGTTCTGTGATGAATTCCCAGCGTCCCTGGT
>NC_091225.1:17813064-17818064 GCF_040958095.1 Procambarus clarkii | reverse complement strand
TTATTGACCGGAATAGCTGGCAGGGGAATAGGAAAGGGGGGGCAGGGAACAAGGGGGAATAGGGAGCAAGGAACAATGGCAGCAAGGAGCAGTAGAAGGAGCAAGGAACAGGAAAACCTTCAGATATATATTTGGAATTATGTCAGAACCACAACACTACCACCATCTCTTTACTGCCTCAGAGAGATGGATTACTGACAGACATTTTGAATCCAAGTGAAGTCAAGATTGATGTACAATGAGGAGTGTATTTGTACACATTTTGAGTCAGAGAAGCCCCCAAAAATCTATTGTCCCAGAACTGGGACATGGTACATCAGGGATTTTCGTGCTTAGCCCACAGCAGAGCGAGAGCTGGGCGACCATTTGATCAAATCATTTGATTTGATGTACAAAAATTTACAAGATCATGGAATGATTAGTTGATATTAATTCTAATTCTAATTGTCTCATTATCTAAATCTTGGGGTATAAATTGAGGCAATTTATGTCTTAAGTTTTAATGTTTTTACGATATATCTTCTTTGGTATAAATGTCACTCACTTTATGCCTAAAATGTAATTTTGATTTTAATTGCTATACACCTGCTTAGACCAGCCAATGTTGTGATAATTTGTGAATGTTCTTACTACACAATTGTAGTAATGAGAGTACTAGAAGTAGTAGCAGTAATATAAGTAGTGCTACTTACGATAGATAAGTAGCATTCGTAACAAAAATTGCTACTTGTGTAAGTAGCAGTAGAAGGTTTAAAGTAGTAGTGAGAGGAGCAGCAGTAGCAGTAGCAACAACACTGGAACAGTTTAGCAACAGCTGTAAGCAGGAATGGAACAAAATTCGCCCAATTGTTCCCGTCCAGGTTAGATGCAGCGGTGAGTATTGAGTATTGCATGTGCACTAAAAGGATGGCCCTTCATCCGTCTTCAATTATGTAATGACACCAAAAGCAGTGGTCGCTTTTGTTGAGTGAAATGTTTGTATAGTGTGTGTGTGTGTGTGTGTGGCTTTTGTTGATGTTCGGCTCAATCTGTGGGTGGTGCTTGGGCTCTGTCTGTCTGTCTGTCTGTCTGTCTGTCTGTCTGTCAAGTGTCTCTCTCTCTCTCTGTCTGTCTATCTGTCTGTCAAGTGTCTCTCTCTCTCTCTCTCTCTCTCTCTCTCTCTCTCTCTCTCTCTCTCTCTCTCTCTCTCTCTCTCTCTCTCTCTCTCTCTCTCTCTCTCTCTCTCTCTCTCTCTCTCTCTCTCTCTCTCTCTCTCTCTCTCTCTCTCTCTCTCTCTCTCTCTCCTACTGTGTTCTTTCCATTTATTTTACATTTACAGTTATATAACATTTACAACCAAAAGCAAACACGGTTGTAACGTGTTCTTCAAGTGATAATATTACCTCGTATTCTTAAAGAACCGAAAACCCGTCACTTTACAAGTGAAAGGGAAAGTGAGAAGTGAGAACAAGTGAGACACAATTGGAGCAATTAAGTCACTGGAACCAACGATCAATAAACTCCTAACTACGTCCTCTTTATCTCATTGATATACATCACGTAAGTGTGTATGTTTGTGTATTTATATGAAACAGGAAAGTATTACATCGGTTTGATGCTTAAATATACATTTTTTGTGTGACTTGAAAACAGTTGATTCAATCCCGCTAAACCTATTACCCGCCAGGTGAACAGAGGCATCAGGCAAAAGGCAACGGTGCTCAAAGGCCTATAAATCTCCCCTCTGCAACTGGGCCCTTGACCTCTTGTTTGCATGTACCGTCGTTAGCGCTAACCACTGAACCACAATTAACTACCCTGGTGATCCGACACAGTGGGTCATATTATTAAAACAAAAACTATGAAACATAAAAGCTCCATAACAGCTTCTTTGATCCATGACGACGACGTTTCGGTCCGCTCTGAGACCCAATAGACAAGTCGATTGTCTATAATATTCTATAATCCATTATTATTTCCAAACCACAGCAAGCGTGACAAGGAAATTCAAGTGCAGCAAAAAATCGGGGAATTCGAAATGATAATATATGAAGATTATGGTAATTGACTGAGTCATGTGTGTGTGTGTTTGTGTGTGTGTGTGTGTGTGTGTGTTTGTGTGTGTGTGTGTGTGTGTGTGTGTGTGTGTGTGTGTGTGTGTGTGTGTGTGTGTGTGTGTGTGTGTGTGTGTGTGTGTGTGTGTGTGTGTGTGGTGGAGCACTCTGACTGCCTCCAATATTCTTTCTCCATTAACATGATTTTGGTTTTCAATTTGCTATTCACAGGCTGATGGATCAGTGGGTGAAGAGGCAAAGATATAGCAAGAGAGAGAGAGACAGACAGAGAGAGACAGAGAGAGACAGAGAGAGAGACAGAGAGACAGACAGAGAGAGACAGACAGAGACAGACAGACAGAGAGAGACAGACAGAGACAGACAGACAGAGAGAGACAGAGAGACAGCTCACTTTTTAAGCCTTATCTACTTCAATAATCTATAAAACAGTATCCAGAACTTTGGCTCAAACTCAAGCTTTCAAGTTTTTTTGAAAAGTTATGATTGTGGAGTTACATTGTGTTGGAGAGCGTGTCTCCGTGTTGTGGTGGAGAATCCGTTCTTCCCTAATTACAAGCGTGAGAAAAAAATAATTGTACTCTTGATAGCTGGAATTAGTGTAATTATGTAATTATGTATTACAGAGGCTTTCTTAATTGTGTTTTGTATGGTAAATCTTATGTATTAACTGGTTGGGGGTGGTGGTAGTGGTGGTGGTGGTGGTGGTGGTGGTGGTAGTGGTGGTTGTGGTGGTAACAGACCGGATGGGTGGGGTTGCTTCTTAACAGGCAAATGGCTACTCCACCCAAAGCCCTTGAAACAAGCACCACCAACCATCGTTTCTTGACCACATTCAAAACAAACTCCCAACTCTCTCTCTCACATTAACGAAACACAAATAAAACACCGCGAACACCGGCTGCAGCGGTTGAAACACCCACACCAGTGTTGCAACACACTCTCCCACGCACGGAACACTTCAAGACGAAACTACTAATAGTGGGATATCGAATGATATGCTACAGCCAAGTCTCTCTCTCTCTCTCTCTCTCTCTCTCTCTCTCTCTCTCTCTCTCTCTCTCTCTCTCTCTCTCTCTCTCTCTCTCTCTCTCTCTCTCTCTCTCTCTCTCTCTCTCTCTCTCTCTCTCTCTCTCTCTCTCTCTCTCTCTCTCTCTCTCTCTCTCTCTCTCTCTACCATGGAATCCCATATTCCTGTGTGAATGATCCAGCTCTCTCTCTCTCTCTCTCTCTCTCTCTCTCTCTCTCTCTCTCTCTCTCTCTCTCTCTCTCTCTCTCTCTCTCTCTCTCTCTCTCTCTCTCTCTCTCTCTCTCTCTCTCTCTCTCTCTCTCTCTCTACCATGGAATCCCATATTCCTGTGTGAATGATCCAGCTCTCTCTCTCTCTCTCTCTCTCTCTCTCTCTCTCTCTCTCCCTCTCTCTCTCTCTCTCTCTCTCTCTCTCTCTCTCTCTCTCTCTCTCTCTCTCTCTCTCTCTCTCTCTCTCTCTCTCTCTCTCTCTCTCTCTCTCTCTACCATGGAATCCCATATTCCTGTGTGAATGATCCAGCTCTCTCTCTCTCTCTCTCTCTCTCTCTCTCTCTCTCTCTCTCTCTCTCTCTCTCTCTCTCTCTCTCTCTCTCTCTCTCTCTCTCTCTCTCTCTCTCCAGGTGGTGGTAGTCTCTGGGATTAACCTCTTGAAGGAGTAATCTGACGAGGTGGTTCAACTGTAGTACACGGTAATTGGATGATTTCCAGGTGCAAAAAGGTTGATTGTTAGGGTTAGGGGCCCCTGGAGGGGTGGTTGGTGCTGGTGGTGGGTGGTGGGTGATTGTGGTGGAGTGGGGGAGGGTGGCGAATACCCATATTCTCACAGATATTGCTTACTCATCCATGAGGTATCTTACACGTATCGAACAATACACTTCGAACATTTTGAAGCGAAAAAAACACCAGATCTGTGAATATATGTCAATTACCACACAGGATTGCCGTTTAGGCAAGTTGTATCATCTGTTAATTAGAGAAAAACTGCTAATTAGAGAATTACAATTCTATTGGACTAGATGTAAACCATTTTGGAATCTACAAGAGATGATGAGACATGAGTCGATGAATCCTGAGTCCTCGACTCATTCATCTCTTTACTCACTAATTTTCGTCTTGAGGAAGCTATAAGGTCTTTTCATATTCTTTTTTTCATTTTATATATAATTTGTATTTTTTATTTTTCTGTAGATCATTTTATCTAGTTCAGCTTTAAGCCTCAGAAAAGTACTTCTCTGAGTACTCTTTATTTTCTTCTCCGAGGCTATGGGTCCCTACACTTGCACCAGAGGTGGTACCCCTTTTAGGTTTGTTATATATATTTATATATATATAAATATATATAATATATATTTAATATATATATATATATATATATATATATATATATATATATATATATATATATATATATATTTATATATATATATATATTTATATAAATATATATTTATATATATTTATATATCAGATTCAGATTCAGATTCAGATGTTTATTCAGGTAAGGTATATACATACAAGTGATGTTACATTAATGGATTGATATATAGATAGAGCTAGTACATACAATGCCTAAAGCCACTATTACGCAATGCGTTTCGGGCATTGTGTATATATATATACACAATGGGATACGCTTGCCTCTATGTCCGTGTGCCTTTATGTCTGTTTTTTTCTGTTTCTGCAGAAAACTTTGTAAAATGTGTATTAATAATGGCAAAGGATACAGCTGTATTAATAGAGCAACAGAGGATTCAATTCTGGACTTTGTGCAAACATAAATACCTACAAATGGACGCCTTTGTAACAATACATTTTTGCAAGCTGTTCCTTCCGTAGTTTGGAAGTAAGTAGTTGGGTTGTTTGCTTCAGTTACTTTACCACTGCGCCAAGACTATTATCAGTGTAGTTGGCCTGGCCCCT
>NC_091225.1:17773064-17808064 GCF_040958095.1 Procambarus clarkii | reverse complement strand
AGGGGTGTGTGGGGGGTGTAGGGGTGTGTGTGGGGGGTGTAGGGGTGTGTGGGGGGTGTAGGGGTGTGTGGGGGTGTAGGGGTGTGTGGGGGGTGTAGGGGTGTGTGTGGGGGGTGTAGGGGTGTGTGGGGGGTGTAGGGGTGTGTGGGGGGGTGTGGGAGAGGTTGGGGCTTGCTGCTGGTGTGGTGGAGGTGTGTGGCATGGTGTAGTGATGTAAGTGTGGAGTATCGGTGTAGTGTAATATAGTGATGTTAGATTTGCTGGATCGAGACTCGATTGTGCACTGAATTGTGAGATAAAGCGTCGTTTGAGATTCAGTTCGAACAAGGGAATCGTTCGGATATTTCGAATGAGAGACAGTTCATTCCATACAGCCCGTCCTCATAAATAAAGGCCCAAAGTCCATTCCATCCACCCGCCAAACCCCAGCTGTTTATGAATGAAAAACGGTTTACACACGACTCACAACTGCTGACGTTCGAACACTTCCGGAACAAGTGCTTCACTGACGACTTGTGTTCGAACCACAACGCTGTAAATGCTTCACCCACGTACTACAAATACAAATAATCGCAAACAGAACCTAAACACCTAACCTAACCTGTGCCTAATTATGTACAATATGATAAAATAAATTAATATTAATTTACATTTGAGAAAATTCCAGTTTTGAATTTTCAGAATTGTAAAATTGATGAATGCGTGTTTGGGGGTCGACCGCTGGATGGAATGGACTTGGTCCATGGACGGGTTGAAGGATGGGTCCCAACAGCTACACCTGTTACGGTAGTCTCGTTAGTTAAGGTGATCGCCTGGGAACGACTCTTGCGACGATTGGGTAGTTAACACAGTAAGTCTTTCAAATATTAAGGAAAAATTATGTGGAACCAAAACAGCTTCGTGATATATTAGTTTGTGTCGATATCCCTGATGCTCCTGTTCACCTAGCAGTAAATAGGTACCTGGGGAATACCTATAGCCCTGATTTTGTTTGGGGGGGGTGTCACTGGTGAGATTTTGACCATTTTGGTGAACAGAAGAATAGGGTGCAAGAACTTACCCATCGAAGACAACAGTGATTTTGTTTAATTCGAGTGGTTTAGAATGGTTTATTACGGGCTCACCATAGCCCGTGCTACATGGACATTTCGTTCTGAGTAGCTAATTCTAAAACAAGAAGATTGGTTTAGAGTCGTCTCTCACGTGGGTGTTGCTGAGACTTGGGTGACGGTGTTCCCAAGTAACTTGTGTAAACTTGTAAAGTTTACACAAGTTACAAATTTTACAAATGTTTACAATTTACAAATTTTAATGCAAAGTTGCATTAAAATCCACTGCATTTATAACTACTCATGGTTGAAAGGTGGACCTAGTTGAAGGTGGTGATCTACCCACAACTAGGTGAGTATTCACACACACACACACACACACACACACACACACACACACACACACACACACACACACACACACACACACACACACACACACACACACACACACAGTCCAACAAGCGTATACTTAAACAACACGACCCCCTCTCTCTCTCTCTCTGTCTCATCAACACAGCCATTATGCAACCAAGAATTAATTCTGCGTCACGGGGTTGTGGCGTGTGTGTGTGTGTGTGTGTGTGTGTGTGTGTGTGTGTGTGTGTGTGTGTGTGTGCGTGCGTGTGTGTGTTTTACACAAAGCTTGTCGCAAGTGTGACAGCATAAAACAGACAACTTATAGAGTGTTACACCCCCCCTCTTCTGCCACCATCCCCCCCTCTCCTTCCATCCCCTCCTCCCTCCCATTAACCACTCCTCTCCATCCTTCCCTCTACACCCCTTCTCCCCTTCACCTATCCTCGACCTGACCTTAGCAAAACAACACTTTGTTGACCCTATGAACAAATCCACAAGGGCCGTGACGAGGATTCGAACCTGCGTCCGGGAGCATCCTAGACAACCCTAAATTTCTGTCTCCTATGTCGACCTAATGTATTTTCAGCTGTGGATCTCTCTAGCTTCATAATACATCATTCCAGTTTCAGTAACCACTCCGTTGCTGTATTTCTGTAGCCACTGTATCACTGTATTTCAGTTATCACTCCAATGGATAACTAATCACTCCAACCTAACGATTTTACCACTGATGAAAAGGGCCTTGGAACGAGGCCAAGATATCAGCATTGTGCATCAATCACTGGTTCCCCTTTTTACGTGAAGGGGAAGAAAAGGGTGATGAAGCAGGTGCTGAAGGGGGAAGGGGAAATAGCCCCATGAAGAGGAGGGAGGGAAGAAAAGGGGTCTCTCCAAGGGATGTGAGGGAAGGGAGAGAAAGAAGAGTCTCTCTGTGTGAGAGAAGTGAGATAAAAATGTGTTTGAGAAAGGGGGAAGTGTGAAGAGGGGGAGTGAGAGAAAGAGGGTGAGGGGAGAGTAGAAAGGGAGAGAAGTAAGCATGGGAAGAGTGTAAAAGTAGAGAGGGGGAGAGAGGGAGAGTAATGAGAGAGGGGAATTAATTGGTGTTCCTTGAATTGGCATCGTTCAGGTCAGGTCGATTGATGAGTATTTGGGCCCCAGATCTTATGAGGTGAGGAGTTTAGGGGGGGGGGGTAGTGAGGGGGAGGGTGATGAGGGAGGAGGATTAGGAGATGATTCAGATTTAGAGGATTTATGGGATGAGAGTTTATTTCCGGGGGGATTATTTTCTGGTGTGAATTTCATCTTTGGAATAATATATAGGTTAGCTAGATTGCTCTCAAGTTGAGCCAAGATCGTGGGCCACCAGCTGTGGGAGTGGGGCGTCTCATCTTGGGCCACCAGCTGTGGGAGTGGGGCGTCTCATCTTGGGCCACCAGCTGTGGGAGCGGGGCGTCTCATCTTGGGCCACCAGCTGTGGGAGTGGGGCGTCTCATCTTGGGCCACCAGCTGTGGGAGTGGGGCGTCTCATCTTGGGCCACCAGCTGTGGGAGTGGGGCGTCTCATCTTGGGCCACCAGCTGTGGGAGTGGGGCGTCTCATCTTGGGACACCAGCTGTGGGAGTGGGGCGTCTCATCTTGGGCCACCAGCTGTGGGAGCGGGGCGTCTCATCTTGGGCCACCAGCTGTGGGAGCGGGGCGTCTCATCTTGGGACACCAGCTGTGGGAGCGGGGCGTCTCATCTTGTGCTACCAGCTGTGGGAGTGGGGCGTCTCATCTTGGGCCACCAGCTGTGGGAGTGGGGCGTCTCATCTTGGGCCACCAGCTGTGGGAGTGGGGCGTCTCATCTTGGGCCACCAGCTGTGGGAGTGGGGCGTCTCATCTTGGGACACCAGCTGTGGGAGTGGGGCGTCTCATCTTGGGACACCAGCTGTGGGAGTGGGGCGTCTCATCTTGGGCCACCAGCTGTGGGAGTGGGGCGTCTCATCTTGGGCCACCAGCTGTGGGAGTGGGGCGTCTCATCTTGGGCCACCAGCTGTGGGAGTGGGACGTCTCATCAATGCCCTCTTAGCATTGGAATTTCTAACATTTCTGATGTTCAAGTGTTCTAGCTATGTTCACTTGTTCATTGAACTTCTGGATTGAACTGAGGGTAGTTTATTTTTGTTTAACTTCGCCCCGAGAGGAGAGTTTATTGGGCAGCGTCACTCATCCTGTGAGTGGACACACCGCCATAGTGACAGTATTGGGCAGCGTCACTCATCCTGTGAGTGGACACACCGCCACAGTGACAGTATTGGGCAGCGTCACTCATCCTGTGAGTGGACACACCGCCACAGTGACAGTATTGGGCAGCGCCACTCATCCTGTGAGTGGACACACCGCCATAGTGACAGTATTGGGCAGCGCCACTCATCCTGTGAGTGGACACACCGCCATAGTGACAGTATTGGGCAGCGTCACTCATCCTGTGAGTGGACACACCGCCACAGTGACAGTATTGGGCAGCGTCACTCATCCTGTGAGTGGACACACCGCCACAGTGACAGTATTGGGCAGCGCCACTCATCCTGTGAGTGGACACACCGCCACAGTGACAGTATTGGGCAGCGTCACTCATCCTGTGAGTGGACACACCGCCACAGTGACAGTATTGGGCAGCGTCACTCATCCTGTGAGTGGACACACCGCCACAGTGACAGTATTGGGCAGCGCCACTCATCCTGTGAGTGGACACACCGCCACAGTGACAGTATTGGGCAGCGTCACTCATCCTGTGAGTGGACACACCGCCACAGTGACAGTATTGGGCAGCGCCACTCATCCTGTGAGTGGACACACCGCCATAGTGACAGTATTGGGCAGCGTCACTCATCCTGTGAGTGAACACACCGCCATAGTGACAGTATTGGGCAGCGCCACCCATCCTGTGAGTGGACACACCGCCATAGTGACAATATTGGGCAGCGTCACTCATCCTGTGAGTGGACACACCGCCATAGTGACAATATTGGGCAGCGCCACTCATCCTGTGAGTGGACACACCGCCATAGTGACAGTATTGGGCAGCGCCACTCATCCTGTGAGTGGACACACCGCCATAGTGACAGTATTGGGCAGCGCCACTCATCCTGTGAGTGGACACACCGCCATAGTGACAATATTGGGCAGCGCCACTCATCCTGTGAGTGGACACACCGCCATAGTGACAGTATTGGGCAGCGCCACTCATCCTGTGAGTGGACACACCACCATAGTGACAGTATTGGGCAGCGCCACTCATCCTGTGAGTGGACACACCGCCATAGTGACAGTATTGGGCAGCGCCACTCATCCTGTGAGTGGACACACCGCCATAGTGACAGTATTGGGCAGCGCCACTCATCCTGTGAGTGGACACACCGCCATAGTGACAGTATTGGGCAGCGCCACTCATCCTGTGAGTGGACACACCGCCATAGTGACAGTATTGGGCAGCGCCACTCATCCTGTGAGTGGACACACCGCCATAGTGACAGTATTGGGCAGCGCCACTCATCCTGTGAGTGAACACACCGCCATAGTGACAGTATTGGGCAGCGTTACTCATCCTGTGAGTGAACACACCGCCATAGTGACAGTATTGGGCAGCGTCACTCATCCTGTGAGTGGACACACCGCCATAGTGACAGTATTGGGCAGCGCCACTCATCTTGTGAGTGGACACACCGCCATAGTGACAGTATTGGGCAGCGCCACTCATCCTGTGAGTGGACACACCGCCATAGTGACAGTATTGTGCAGCGCCACTCATCCTGTGAGTGGACACACCGCCATAGTGACAGTATTGGGCAGCGCCACTCATCCTGTGAGTGGACACACCGCCACAGTGACAGTATTGGGCAGCGCCACTCATCCTGTGAGTGGACACACCGCCATAGTAACATATACAACACTCCCCAATAGGAAGAAAACCCGCTGGGTTGTTCATCCATGTTTTCACGTTAAATTTTTCTTCAAGTTACGTAGTAGCATTGAAGACTATGCGAGATGCGACCTTTTATAGACCTCTGTGTTCGTGTCAAGGGTACGAAACCTCCTCATGTTTAGGCTTAAACTTAGCTGTTTTTTACGCGTTTATTCCTTTTTTTGTTTAATTGAATTATTTATTCCTGGGCCATTTAATCTTGACTTTGAGTATTCTCTCTACATTCGTATGTTGGATTGGCTGGATGTGAGGGATAAATGGCTCTGGATTTCTATATACAATGTATACGAAATTTGTACGAAATTCAACTTCTGTTGGTACTTATTTTCCATTTGTTTCAAGGCTATATACGAAAGGTGGATAAAAGAGAAGGGAGGTGGGTTATAACTATGGTGAAGGGAGTGGGAGAGAGATGGAAGGGGTGGGAGAGAGATGGAGGGATGGGAGAGAGATGGAGGGGGTGGGAGAGAGATGAAGAGGGTGGGAGTGAGATGGAGAGAGTGGGAGAGAGATGGAGGGGGGTGGGAGAGAGATGAAGAAGGTGTGAGAGAGATGGAGAGAGTGGGAGAGAGATGGAGAGGGTGGGAGAGAGATGAAGAAGGTGTGAGAGAGATGGAAGGGGGTGGGAGAGAGATGGAGAAGGTGTGAGAGAGATGGAGAGAGTGGGAGAGAGATGGAGAGGGTGGGAGAGAGATGGAGAAGGTGTGAGAGAGATGGAAGGGGGTGGGAGAGAGATGAAGAAGGTGTGAGAGAGATGGAGAGAGTGGGAGAGAGATGGAGAGGGTGGGAGAGAGATGGAGAAGGTGTGAGAGAGATGGAAGGGGGTGGGAGAGAGATGGAGGGATGAACAAGGTCAAATGGGAGGGGCTCTGAGGTGTGCAGCTGTCAGAGCAAGACTGGAAGAGGAGTGGGAGGGTGTGGGGTTTCTGGGAAGGGGGGAAGGGAGGGAGGGGAGGGGGGTATGGCAGGTGCTGTATGTTTGTGGTCTGAAGGGCCCCCCCCCCAACCCTCTCCCCCCCTTACCCCCACCCCCTCCCCTTCCCCCCCCCCCCAACCCCTCCCCCCAACACGTGGAAGCAAAGATGTGCATCCAAGCACTTCTTTTAATCCTTCATATTTCAGTTTCAATATTTTGTTTCTGCTTAGGCAAATGCCTCTTTTTCCCTCTCCTGCTGCTGCTGCTTCTGCTGTTTCTCCTGCTCTTCCCTCCTCCTTCACTCGTCACCAGAACACCTCCTCCAAGACACCTGCAATATTGCACAAGGTCTCAGAGCACTGCACTGTGTTATTTCACCCCTCCAAGCGGTGTTTTGCATGCCTGGCCGAACACAGGAGGCAGCGTGGCAGATGTTTACATATGTTAAATTCATTTCATCTCATTTCCTTTCATCTGATGCAACAATGCAGGTATTTATGCAGGTGTGTGTGTGTGTGTGTTTGGGTGTTCTTGCAGGTGTGGGTGTACGTGCAGGTGTGTGTGGGTATACCTACGTATACACACACACACCTGTATGTGTTAATGGGCTATCAGAGAGCATTATACATACAGGTAAAGATATGCACATATACTCACAGCTGTATAGATGAATGCATGTGTGTGAGCATATGTGTGTGAGGTGGTACAGATGTGACTTTGTACAGATGTGACTTATTTAGTTAATGAGTGCAAGGTGATGAGGGATTATTAATGAGAGAGAGAGAGAGAGAGAGAGACTTATATAAATACAAATAATATATAAATGCATTTGTCTTGCAATATGTAACAGCTCATTAATGGACATATGTAATATTGTGTAGTTTATATAACAATGAACACATAGTAAATGTACATTATGTATTTCCTAAAGTTAATGAGACCTCATGTTTATATCTGAATATTCTATATACATAGCTGAGTACACACACACACACACACATATATATATATATATATATATATATATATATATATATATATATATATATATATATATAACTCTGAATTAATTCTATACATAGCTCGGAATATATTATATATATAGCTATGAATCTATTATATGCATAGCTTGAAATACATTATGTATACATCTCTGAATCTATTAAATATCAGAAAAAAAGCCTATTTAACAATAATTAGAAATAAAAGCTATTTCAACTCTCGTAAAAAAAGAACAATCCACAATAAAAAGGTCTATAAATAATAACAATATTAAAAAAGGGAGAAACAGTGCCAACAAAAGCAGCCAGAGTGCTTCCCAGACCCCCGTTTAAATTCTCGTAATTGCAAAAATAAAAAATAGTGTGGATAAGTTTGTTTGGTCAGAGCCTTCCCCTCTTGGTGCTGCTGAGGGGGGTCTGTTAACGGATCCCTGTTGTCGTTCGTGTGGATCCGTTTATTGATTCTTTCTAGAGCCTCTGTTGTCGTTCGTGTGGATTCGTGGATTGATACGTTCTAGAGCCTCTGTTATCGTTCGTGTGGATCTGTTTATTGATTCTTTCTAGATCCTCTGTTGTCGTTCGTGTGGATCCGTTTATTGATTCTTTCTAGATCCTCTGTTGTCGTTCGTGTGGATCTGTTTATTGATTCTTTCAATAAACAGATTTGTTTATTGAAATGTGATTTTGAAAAACAAGATTGTAATTGAAGCCATCACAACTAACTACAGCACCACCACCACCACAACCACCACCACGCCCACCACCACCACCACAACCACCAGCACCACCACCACAACTATCACCACTTCTCAGCACGCTACTCGCTTCCAACACACCACTTTACATCATAAAACCGTCTTTCAAGTGAAAGCAAGTGTAAAATTACTTTCACAGCTTCTCAGTGAAAGGGAGAGAAAGCAGTTTGACTAAAAGAAAGTTAATTTTATTTATGGAAGCAAATTGTGTTCTGTCGAGAGACGAAAGCATCGTCTGATCTTTTTTTAACGTGATAAAAAAATATTTTAAGTTATACAATGGGCTCAAACTCTCGTTCTTGAACTCCACAGCTACACGCCAGACCGTCCTCCAAACAAAGACCCAAAGTCCATTCCATCCACCCGCCAAACCCCAGTTGTTTATGAATGAAAAACGGTTTACACACGACTCACAACTGATGACGTTCGAACACTTCCGGAACAAGTGTTTCACTGACGACTTGTGTTCGAACCACAACGCTGTAAATGCTTCACCCACGTACTACAAATACAAATAATCGCCAACAGAACCTAAACACCTAACCTAACCAGTGTCTAAATATGCCCAGTATACTAATATATACAGCATTATCAATTTACATTTGAGAGAATTCCTGTTTTGAGTTAACAGCATGTTAAAATTGATGAAAGCGTCTTTGGGGTCGACCGCTGGATGGAATGGACTGAGAACAGGTTAAGTTGCCGTGACTTGTGTATATAACATGTTTCATACATCCATGTGCCAAGATTAACGAGCATTTGTGCCCTTGTTTATGTGGACTGGGTGCTTAATGGCTGGTTCGCAGTGGTTAGTGTGTAGTAGTGAATGGCCTAATGGCCAGGCTAACTACCTCATTCATGATTCCAAGACAGTTAGCATGTGCTTCTGTATCTATGGCAGACATTTCTTGCAATGAACGTTTCTATCTTTGATCAACGTTTCTACCTCTGACAAACGTTTCTACCCGCGACAAACGTTTCTACCTGTGACAAACGTTTCTACCTGTGACAAACGTTTCTACCTGTGACAAACGTTTCTACCCGTGGCAAACGTTTCTACCTCTGACAAACGTATCTACCTGTGACAGTTCACGTTTTGGCAAAAGTTTTCTACCTGTGACAAACGTTTCTATCTGTGGCAAACGTTTCTACCTCTGACAAACGTTTCTACAAGTGACAGTATACGTTCTGACAAACGTTTCTACCTGTGACAAACGTTTCCACCCCACCAAGGATCCTATGAGTTTAAGAGCAGTATTCTGTCAAGGAATGTTGCCAAAGAGCTGTCATTAAACTCTGTCCCAAGTTCCTCCTAGGATATCATAACTTGGTGACAGAGACGATTGGTAGGGTCGACAGGGTGACAGGTGACTCAGGAGGAGGTGACAGGTGAGGTGGACATAATTACGATCCCGGAGCTCTGTCCACTAGGCCACCCGTCCCTTATGTGGGTGTATGCGTATGTGTGTGTATATATATATATATATATATATATATATATATATCCACTATATATAATTCATATAGCTGCATAATATAAATATTATTTAGTGAGGGCGCTCCACGGCGAACCAATTCAGGTTCCATATTCAGTGGTTCGCTGTACCGAATATTGAACCACAGACCCCAAGAGACATTCCACAAACATTTCAGAGAAAGTTTCGATACCATATTCTCTGAATTATAAACTGCTGCACATGGGTGTAAATGGCTTCAGAGCGTCGCAAAAGGCCATATAAGAGACTACGAGATGTGTGGCGTCAGCTTGACGTAGCGACGTAGACCCAGCTTGACGTACTGACGTAGTCTCTGCTACGTTTGATATTCAGATAAGCTTTCTTGGTGAGCTGAGAGTCGATACTTTGCTGGTGACGGCTGTCAACCCCACGAAATGTATTGACAGAGTGACGTACAGCTTTATGTATCCCCCAGCTTGACGTATACGACGTCCTGCTTGACGTACGACGTCAAGACACGCTTCCGTGACAAGCTTGGGGTCAATACTCGCTCGCGACAGTTCCCGGCTCAACGGTAATGTTTAGAGGACGATAAACAGTTGTCGCTGATGGAATTTGATTGATGTATTGTAGTTGGGTTGAGTATGTTCCGGTATACCCCTAGTCTGCTGACAGGTGTGTGTGTATACCCCTAGTCTGCTGACAGGTGTGTGTGTATACCCCTAGTCTGGGGACAGGTGTGTGTGTGTATACCCCTAGTCTGCTGACAGGTGTGTGTGTATACCCCTAGTCTGCTGACAGGTGTGTGTGTATACCCCTAGTCTGCTGACAGGTGTGTGTGTATACCCCTAGTCTGCGGACAGGTGTGTGTGTATACCCCTAGTCTGCGGACAGGTGTGTGTGTATACTCCTAGTCTGCTGACAGGTGTGTGTGTATACACCTAGTCTGCTGACAAGTGTGTGTGTGTATACCCCTAGTCTGCTGACAGGTGTGTGTGTGTATATACCCCTAGTCTGCGGACAGGTGTGTGTGTATACCCCTAGTCTGCTGACAGGTGTGTGTGTACACACCTGTCTGCGTTTGAATATTATTTCGTATACAGTATGACGAACGACATACACAAGGAGTAAATTAGTATATCGAGTAAGTATATCCAGCAGGTCATTGACCGAGAGAACTGTGACTGTTTGCCGCGTGTTGCTTGTATGTAATGGGTGCTGCAGGTTTGGTGGTGGGTGCTGCAGGTATGGTGACAGGTGTAGCGATGCAATAGACATTAGATAGTCAAAAACTGGCGAGGCGGGGCCCAAGGTCTTAACCCAACTTCCCTACAAGCACAAGTAGTTCCAAACCTGTTCAGCACATGTACCCTGGCCTATAAGGGAGGTCACAGGGTCAAAGTCTAATCACCAGGAGCTGGTCGAACAACCAGCCATCAAACTTAGACTAATGATCATTTAGCATCGATAGATTAGATTACTTAGTCTAGATTCGTGTAGTGATTCGATTGTATTATGTATATTTATGTATACATACAGCAGAGAAGGCGAAGGCAGAATACAAGGCGTATATTTCACGCATACACCTGTATACTCGTGTCTATACATTCTGGATAAGCTTGTATTTATTTTATGGATCAAGAGCTTGTAAGTCAGGAACCACACACACACACACACACACACACACACACACACACACACACACACACACACACACACACACACACACACACACACACACACACACACACACACACACACAAACACACACACACACATCTGCTGCGCTGAAATGCACCTCACGACACTAGAAGACAAAAGAGTAAGGGGAGACACGATCACTACCTACAAAATTCTCAGAGGAATTGACAGGGTAGATATATAGTATCTACCAGGGTAGATATATAGTAGTTAAACAGTATAAACTGTTTAGCACGGGTGGTATGCGAACAAGGGGACACAGGTGGAAACTGAGTACCCAAATGAGCCACAGGGACGTTAGAAAATAACTTTTTCAGTGTCAGAGTAGTTAACAGATGGAATGCATTAGGAAGTGATGTGGTGGAGGCTGACTCCATACACAGTTTCAAGCGTAGATATGATAGAGCCCAGTAGGCTCGGGAACCTGTACACCTGTTGATTGACAGTTGAGAGGCGGGACCAAAGAGCCAGAGTTCAACCCCCGCCACCACAAGTAGGTCATTACAACTAGGTCATTACACACACACCAACATACTGACCACCAAACAACCGATTAATCACCGACCTTAGAGCTAAGAGGCTTGACGGGTCAGTTTTCCGTAACAGGCAAAACAGGATAATTACCCCCTCGTGAGGCATATATATATATATATATATATATATATATATAGAGAGAGAGAGAGAGAGAGAGAGAGAGAGAGAGAGAGATGGAAAGCACAGAGTTGATTGAGAGGTTCTGACACGATGGAAAGGGGGGGGGTTGGGTTGTTAGGGGGGGATGGGGGTAACAAACCAACCACATGCCCAGCCATAAATAGTTGTTAACAAGCAGTCAGGCATTGTCAGGTTGTTGGAGTTTATGACTAGCCATATAGCCAGTTCAGGGCTGGCGAGAGGTAGAGAGGATTGAAGGAGAAGGAGAAGGAGAGAAAAGGATACGTCTTGGAGGAAGAGGTGGAAAGGACATGGAAGAGAAGCAAGTGTCTTAGAAGTGGAAGAGAAGCCATTGAGTTCATGGTAGTGGAATGGTATTTGATTGAGGGAGATGGTGGTGGAGAATGAAGGTATGAAAGGGATAAGATAAGGTAAGGGAAAGGGAGGTGAAGAAAAGGGATTAGAGGGAAGGAAAATGGAAGGGAGGAGAGAATAAAGTGGAATAGAGGTCAACGTATCGATAGGCATTAAACCTCTTGTTCCATGAGGAAAAGGGTCTCTTGAAACTGTTTATTAGTCTATCTCTCTGTCTCTCTGACTCTGTCTCTCTGTTATCTATCTGTATCTTTGTCATTCTGTCTCTATTATCTATCTGTTTATCTGTCTCTAAATGCCTGGGTCTACGTCTATCTCTAAATGTATCTCTGTCTATACCCATCTCCTTACCCCCTCTGTCTCTCTCTCTATATATACATATATGTATATCTCTATATACCTGGCTCTGTCTCTCTATACATGTCTATACTCTTCGTGTTCTACCGTGTCTATAAACGGTAGAACACGACGGTGTTCTACCGTTTATAGACGAATATAGTATAATATATTTATGTGAATATAGACGGTGTATAATTTAACTCAGAATATAATTTAACAAGTGTTAATAATATTCTAAAAATAAAAAATAAATCTAACAAATTGTAGACAATTTATAAAGAGATTAAAACCTCTCCGTCCTAACGCCACAGAGGTCCAAAAACTACCTAAACTCTAACGACCTGGCTAATGAGTTCATGATAGGTAATTAACGCTGCTAACTGCCGGTACACAAAGGCTATGAGCAGGATAAACAAATTGTACGGCAATTATGATGACGCTTAGATAGTTGTAAAAGGTGGTAGTGAAAGTCATTTATTTTTTGGTTACTTTTGGTAAATTCTCAGCTGGTGTGTGTGTGTGTGTGTGTGTGTGTGTGTGTGTGTGTGTGTGTGTGTGTGTGTGTGTGTGTGTGTGTGTGTGTGTGTGTGTGTGTGTTGCTGTTTGTTAGCTGACATTATTGTGTTGACAGAGCTATAGGTTGTGATGTGTGTCTGGGAGAGTGTGAGGGAGAGCAGGAGATGGTAAGAGAAGGGGGAGAAGAGAGAGAGAGAGAGAGAGAGAAGGGTGGGGGGCAAGAGATTCAAGAGGAGGGGGAGAGGGAGTTAGAAGAGCCAAGTTTGCCCAAGAGTAACTCCAAGAATTAAGCTCATAAGCGCCTTTTTGCTCTTGATTCTCTTCATAACCTCTTATTTCTCCTCTTTATTCCTCGTGTTCTGTGTCTATAGTTTTATATTTTGCCTATTATCTTAGTTTTTTGACCATTTTACCTTCTTCCATTTTTTTCATATCGTTTATATTATGTTCCATCATCAATTTTCCCCTTTTTCATATTTTCATCTACATTTTATTTTTATTATACTACTGGCATGGGTGACTCGGAGTCGGCATTATTAAAGCGAGTACCACATGGCAAGGAGTCAAAGTGACCCCCATTTTCTTATACTCCTACAGGACCGTGTCGCACTCATCCAGGGGATAGCGGCCACTCAAGGAGGATCCAGTCAGACTCGGCACAAGTGGAGTAGTGTTGGACTTGGGATTAGCAGGTAAGAGATCAGTTCAAGATGTTTACAAGGATCTTAAGTGCTTCTTCTTTCCTCCTGTTTCTCCTTATCTTCCTCGTTCTCATTTTCCTTATTGTCTTTCTCATCTTTATCGTATTCTTTTACCTCCTTCTTAACTTCATCTCTTTGTCTCATTATTTTTTATTGACCACAGAGCCAATCCAATCCGGTTTGATGGTTCAAACAGGAAGTCGAGACGAGATAATAAGCTTAAAACAGATCTTAATGACTTATATTGCTAGAGTTGAAAAGACATTATTTATCACAGAATCAAACCCTATCTATATACCCTCCCCCAACTCCCCCCCAACTCCCCCCCCAACTCCCCCCCCCAACTCCCCCCCCCCCAAACTCCCCCCCCCCAAACTCCCCCCCCCAACTCCCCCCCCCAACTCCCCCCCCCCCCAACTCCCCCCCCAACTCCCCCCCCAACTCCCCCCCCAACTCCCCCCCCCAACTCCCCCTTCTCATCTATTCCCAGCTTTTAAATCCTTCCTCTCGCCTCTAAATCCACCTTTCATGGATTCGAACCCCCTTAAAAAATCCCTTCTTCCCTCTTACCAATCAGATTATCTCGGAGATTTAACAGTGTAGAAGTCAAATATAATGGTTATATAACCTTATTGAAGCCAAAAAACGAGTCATATACCGCCTGAGTATACTCGACATATACTTATATGAGCAACACTGAACATACCAGCCCGTATAGGCTAATTAGGACCCGTGTAGGGAATATCCCCGCAAAATCAAAATAAATTTATAAATACATTACCCTTTATACCTAAACTTCCTTGAGGTTATCTTGAGATGATTTCGGGGCTTTAGTGCCCCCGCGGCCCGGTCCTCAACCAGGCCTCCACCCCCCAGGAAGCAGCCCGTGACAGCTGACTAACACCCAGGTACCTATTTTACTGCTAGGTAACAGGGGCATAGGGTGAAATAAACTCTGCCCATTGTCTCTCGCCGGCGCCTGGGATTGAACCCAGGACCACAGGATCACAAGTCCAGCGTGCTGTCCGCTCGACCGACCGGTTCCCTGTCTAAGCTCCGTACTCCGTGTGTTCCAACACCTCACAGTGGACCCCAAGGCGCTCACAGTGTTCAGAAAGAACTTGAGAAACACCTCCAAAGAATATCTGATCAACCAGGCTGTGACTCATACGTCAGGCTGCGAGCAGCCGCGTCCAACAGCCTGGTTGACCAGTCCAGCAACCAGAAGGCCTGGTCGAGGACCGGGCCGTGGGGACGCTAAGCCCCGGAAGCACCTCAAGGTAACCTCAAGGTAAGGTAATCTCCACTGCCCCTATCACTCCCCAATACTCATCCCCACCTCACCCCCACCCCATTTTGAGTTAACATCAACCACTCACACCTCACATAAATGCTCCCCCTCTTTCAACCAACCAACTCTACGGGTTATTCATGCCCGTGCCACCTCTAGAGTGGCTTAATCTTCATCAATCAATCAACCAACCATCCGAACTACCATAGGGGGGGGGGGGTTGAGGCTAAGAAAGCAGTGGTCACGTCGGGTGCTTGACGGGTGGGCAAGGGTGGAGACGTCACGGGGATTTGTCAATAACCTGGTTAAATTAGTCAATTTTTGGGCGTGGGGGGGAGGGGGTGGGTGTTGGGGGGGGGTGAGGGGGGTGGGCGTTGGGGGGGGTGAGTGGGGGGTGGGGCGTGGGTGGCATCGATTCGCTGCCACATGGTGGAGCCCAAGGCACTACGGGATCACCATAGCCCGTGCTACTTGGAATTTTTAGTTCCAGGTAGCGAATCTTTACCAACAACAGTGGAGCTTGAGGGGGGTGGGGGATTTTCCTACTGGTGCTTACCTAGGAGTGGGTAAGTGGGTTACATCTCGAGTTTAACGATGGGTAAGTCACTATGAAGCCTACTGGTACAATGAGACCTCATTGTACCTGACCTACGTTTATTTCCTGATTACCTTGTTGAGTATTGTGACTCATCGCCTGCACCTTGTTGAGTAATTATTAGTTTTTTTTGTAGGTGTAGATGGAGGTGGCTCTTGGAACTTGTTCTTTCAGTGCGTTTAATTTCTTGATTACTCGTGTAGGGTCCGAGTATTTTCCTCCATTTCTTCGATTTGTTTGTCTTTCTGGGGTCAGATTCACGAAGCAGTCACGCAAACACTTACGAACCTGGGGTCAGATTCACGAAGCAGTCACGCAAACACTTACGAACCTGTACGTCTTTTCTCAATCTTTGGCGGCTTTGTTTACAGTTATTAAACAGTTAATGAGCTCCGAAGCACCAGGAGCCTGTTTATAACAATAACAACAGTTGATTGGCAAGTTTTCATGCTTGTAAACTGTTTAATAAATGTAACCAAAGCCGTCAAAGATTGAGGAAAGATGTACACGTTCGTAAGTACTTGCGTAACTGCTTCGTGAATCTGGCCCCTGGTTTCCAACGACATCCCATTGATCTTTTTCTCTCAGTTTAAAAAGCTATCCTTGTATACCTTGTCTATTCCCTCTGTACTTTGAATGTGGTGATCATGTCCCCTCTGTTCCTTCCCCCCTCCTTTTAAACCACTCTTAGTACTGACATGAGTCCTATTGTACAACTTTTGTACTCTTTGGTGGTGATTGTGATGGTAGTAGTGATGATTGTGATGATGGTTGGGATTGTGATAGTGGTGATTGTGGTAGTGGGAGTGGTGGTAGAGGCTATATCAGGCCGGGGGTCGCGAAATTAGATTATTTAGAATTACGAATTATTAAATTTAAAATCAATTAGAATTAGAATAGAACAATTAGAATTACGAAATTAGATTAATCGTGACGCCTTGTAGGTGATCGTTACTACTAATGACGTATACATAGACACACATACACACATACAAACATACAAACATACACACAAAGGTAAAAAAGCTAAACACATGTAAGCATCAAATGTACCCTGATGTTCGAGCATTTTAGCACATCATTTTCTGTCTGTTGAGACAACACGACAGCATTAGTAACCTACCAGGTAAGGCTCCCAAGTTATGTACAGCGTGCATCTTATTCCTTCTCGACAGCAGCGGTTGCAAAATTTTATTTAAAGCACAAGTTTGATTCAAGCTTGAGACTGTACATCTTTCCTAGTTGGCCTGGCTATTGAATAATTAAATTGATTGTGTGATATAACTCAACTGGCTGGAGCTGGTTTTATCGTTATCAAGAATGACATTCAGTGATGTTCTTGATAATGCGATTATTCGTTCCTAAATTATTAATTCCTAGATCGTTCATGCTTAGATCATTCATGCCTAAATCATTCATTATAAAATACATATATATTATGTATCATTCTTTCCTAGACAGACTCGTATTTAATTTTATACTTAATTTATACTCGCCTAATTAATTTTTATATATAATTTGATATATAATTGGAACATATAGATGTGCTTCAAATCAAGTCAATCAACTACATTAAGGGGGCCTCGTAGCCTGGTGGATAGCGCGCAGGACTCTTAATTCTGTGGCGCGGGTTCGTTTCCCGCACGAGGCAGAAACAAATGAGCAAAGTTTCTTTCACCCTATGCCCCTGTTACCTAGCAGTAAATAGGTACCTGGGTGTTAGTCAGCTGTCATGGGCTGCTTCCTGGGGGTGGAGGCCTGGACGAGGACCGGGCCGCGGGGACACTAAAAAGCCCCGAAATCATCTCAAGATAACCTCAAGATAAGAAGGCTCTGATAAAAAAAAATTGACTCCAGCACATCCTGAAACTAATATAACTGTAACTTAATATTTGACGAATTTTATACCAAATGAAAAATGAATGACAATCTTTTGATAAAAATGAATGCCAATCTTTTGATAAAAATGAATGACAATCTTTTGATAAAAATGAATGCCAATCTTTTGATAAAAATGAATGCCAATCTTTTGATAAAAATGAATGCCAATCTTTTGATAAAAATGAATGCCAATCTTTTGATAAAAATGAATGCCAATCTTTTGATAAAAATGAATGACAATCTTTTGATAAAAATGAATGCCAATCTTTTGATAAAAATGAATGACAATCTTTTGATAAAAATGAATGCCAATCTTTTGATAAAAATGAATGCCAATCTTTTGATAAAAATGAATGCCAATCTTTTGATAAAAATGAATGACAATCTTTTTGAATAGGTCAAGTTCTTGAACCAGTTGTCTGAGGAGGTAGAACTTAGCTTGCAGTTCCTATTGAACTTTAGTTTTAATTAAGATTAAGAAAAGAGTGAGGGAGAGAAAGCAAAAAAGAGAGGTAAAAAAAAAGAGAAAGATGAAAGTGACAGGCTGTCAGCTTTACTGGTGGATGAGGAAGATAAATGATAATATCCAGTAATCACCGTCAGTGACAGGTGAGATAAGACTGGTTAGGAAGCTTTCTGTCTACGAAGGAACAGGAGAAGGAGGAGGAGAAATAGGAGGAAAAATAGAAGCAATGAGCAAGGGAGGAGAAGATCAGTAGTGTAGAAAAGAGGAAGTAAGAGAAATAGAAAGAAAAGGAGAATGAAGATATAAATGAAAACGAGAGATAACGTTTAATGTTAAACGGACATGAGAGAAGGAATAAAAGGAGTAGAAGTAGTGAGAAAGGGATTGAAGTAGCGGCCTAACTACTGAATTGAGTACTAGAATTGTCCTAACTAACAAAGAAGACAATTCTACTACTCAAACATCTGCCCTGCGTTTCCTTATAATACCAAATACCATTGTTGACCAGACCACACACTAGAAATTGAAGGGACGACGACGTTTCGGTCCGTCCTGGACCATTCTCAAGTCGATTGTGAATGGTCAATCGACTTGAGAATGGTCCAGGACGGACCGAAACGTCGTCGTCCCTTCAATTTCTAGTGTGTGGTCTGGTCAACATACTTCAGCCACGTTATTGTGACTCATCGCCTCCAAATACCATTGTATCAACATTCAATCTTTTTCTCAGTCATGTAAACAGCTTTAATAATCGCCTGGGAATTCGTTACTTAGTATATTTAAATTAATATCATGAGTCTAAAATTAGAGTTTATATCGATTTTTATTGATTATTTCTGGTAATACAAAATGGTTCTCGATAGAGCTTTGATGTTATTTCCATAGTTATCTATCCTCAGGTCATTTAACCTGGTATAGCCAAATGGGAGGTGATATGTGACGTCAGGAACCCTTCAACCAACTTTTCACAGTAATTGCTGTTAGGTACGTGCCCAACATGGGTGGGTCGGGATTTGCATCAAAGAAAAGAGTGCCACGTGACACTGTGCAAACGTGACCCCCCACTATAAAGCTCGCATTACTCTTATGAAGGCACTCTGAATTATTGTTATTTTTCCCTATATTGTAAACTTTATTCGCTGATTATACCAAATTAAAAAATATTTTAATACTTATTATTTGATTAATTAAATCTTAAATAAGCCTTTAGTGTTTATGGATTGTGTGTTAATATCTGGTAATCATGCATGATAATCTGACGATTAGTGATTTGAAGGAGAGAGAGGAAAAGAGTTAGAGAGAGAGGAAGGGGAGAGGAGAGAGAGGGAGAGAGAGAGGAAGAGGAGAGACCTGGCTACTCCTACAAGCATATTATACCTGAAAACACAAACTCTCGTGACTAGCAATATGAAAGTCAACTCTAGCACCTAGCAGTAAAATAGGTACCTGGGTGTTAGTCAGCTGTCACGGGCTGCTTCCTGGGGGTGGAGGCCTGGTCGAGGACCGGGCCGCGGGGACACTAAAGCCCCGAAATCATCTCAAGATAACCTCAAGATAAGATAAGATAGCAATAATTACTCAATACTACATTTGGTTCTAAATGTCAAACTCCAACACAATAGAACGACTCTACTGGATCATAAATGATTAGATAGAGATAATTCTATTATTCTCTCTCTATTAGATAGAGATAATCACTCTAATCGCCCTTATCTCTCTGATAAATGGGCTAAGATTAACAGAGCTGTTGCAACATCCTGTATAGCATAGTGGGCTACGCTGTCGGTTCACAACCGAGAGATTCGGGTTTAATCCACAAGCCAGACGGAAGTGATTGGGGCCTGTTTCCTTTCATCTCATGCCACTTTTCATTTAGCAGTTAAAAAGGTACCAGGGAGTTAGACAATTGTTAATGGCTGTATCTTGAGGAAAGTTAGTCATTGGTCCAGGTTCAGCCTTGTTTGGTGAGACGGTGGTTCAGCCTTGTTTGGTGGGACGGTGGTTCAGCCTTGTTTGGTGAGACGGTGGTTCAGCCTTGTTTGGTGGGACGGTGGTTCAGCCTTGTTTGGTGAGACGGTGGTTCAGCCTTGTTTGGTGGGACGGTGGTTCAGCCTTGTTTGGTGGGACGGTGGTTCAGCCTTGTTTGGTGGGACGGTGGTTCAGCCCTTATCTCCAGGCTAAAGCTGTCAATCACCATGACTTGTGGCCTCTGGTTCTCCTTAATTCAATGGAGCACCTTCCCTGACACCATACTTTGTTGTTCTCTCTTACGCACGCACACACGCACGCACGCATACATAGAGTTCAGTAGGCTCAGAAACCTGTACACCAGTTGATTGACTGTTGAAAGGCGGGACCAAAGAGCCGGAGCTCAACCCCCGCAAGCACAACTAGGTAAGCACACACACACACACACACACACACACACACACACACACACACACACACACACACACACACACACACACTCACACACACACACACACACACACACACACACACACACACACACACACACACAAACTCACACACACACACACACACACACACACACACACACACACACACACACACACACACACACACACACACACACACACACACACACACACACACACAGTGGGAGGGAGCTGCTTAGAACTACCTGAAATATAGATATCAGCAATCAGAATTGTGTTTTGGTGGGAGGGGGGAGTTGTATTGGGGTACTGGGGGGAGGGGGGGCACGGGTTGGGGGGGGTTGATGTTGCTGGGGAGTTGATGTAGGCTGGTAGTGGTGGTAGAGGTAGTTGTAGTGGTATTAGTAGCTGTGGTGGTTGTGGGAGGACTCCATGCAAGTGGCCACCCACAACAGTATGGCAGGTCATTAGGACTGTACCAGAAGTTTGAATGCCGTCTCTGACTAGTATCTGCTGTCTTAATCCAGTTCTGATTGACTGTGTTCAAAACATTTACAAATTTACATCCTTGTAAATCATTTTTTTTAGAAAGTAGAATTAAGAACTATTACTTTATGGAGGGAAGGAACCCTTTCAATCATTTACTTTTCAGTTAGTAAATCCAGGTTGAGAGGGTTGATAAATCCAATCTGAGATGGTTGATAAATCCAAGGCGAGAGGTTTGATAAATCCAAGTTGAGAGGTTTGATAAATCCAAGTTGAGAGGTTTGATAAATCCAAGTTGAGAGGGTTGATAAATCCAAGTTGAGAGGGTTGATAAATCCAAGTTGAGAGAGTTGATAAATCCAAATTGAGAGGGTTGATAAATCCAAGTTGAGAGGGTTGATAAATCCAAATTGAGAGGGTTGAAAAATCCAAATTGAGAGGGTTGATAAATCCAAATTGAGAGGGTTGATAAATCCCAGTTGAGAGGGTTGATAAATCCAATCTGAGATGGTTGATAAATCCAAGTTGAGAGGGTTGATAAATCCAAATTGAGAGGGTTGATAAATCCAAATTGAGAGGGTTGATAAATCCAAATTGAGAGGGTTGATAAATCCAAATTGAGAGGGTTGATAAATCCAAATTGAGAGGGTTGATAAATCCAAATTGAGAGGGTTGATAAATCCAAATTGAGAGGGTTGATAAATCCAAATTGAGAGGGTTGATAAATCCAAATTGAGAGGGTTGATAAATCCAAATTGAGAGGGTTGATAAATCCATGTTGAGAGGGTTGATAAATCCAAATTGAGAGGGTTGATAAATCCCAGTTGAGAGGGTTGATAAATCCAATCTGAGATGGTTGATAAATCCAAATTGAGAGGATTGATAAATCCAAGTTGAGAGGGTTGATAAATCCATGTTGAGAGGGTTGATAAATCCAAGTTGAGAGGGTTGATAAATCCAAATTGAGAGGATTGATAAATCCAAATTGAGAGGGTTGATAAATCCAAATTGAGAGGATTGATAAATCCAAATTGAGAGGGTTGATAAATCCAAGTTGAGAGGGTTGATAAATCCAAATTGAGAGGTTTGATAAATCCAAGTTGAGAGGGTTGATAAATCCAAATTGAGAGGATTGATAAATCCAAATTGAGAGGGTTGATAAATCCAAATTGAGAGGGTTGATAAATCCAAATTGAGAGGGTTGATAAATCCAAATTGAGAGGGTTGATAAATCCAAATTGAGAGGGTTGATAAATCCAAATTGAGAGGGTTGATAAATCCAAGTTGAGATGGTTCTGGTTTAAACAGTGTAGTTGGGCACACTTATAATGCAGACTAAGACTAAGATGTGTATACCACTCTCACTGACAGAGAAAAAGATGTGTCAAGAGGTCATCCAGATTGTATGACAGATCCTTGAGATGGGCGGAATTGTTGGCGCTTGAGGGCCTTCGCTGGGGAGGAAGGGGACCTTAAGCTAGGGCCCCTTTCCTGGGGGTACATTTTAGGGCTGTGAGGGAGATTAAGGGGCCCTTTTTAAGAGATGGTAAGAGTGGGATACACTTTAACTGCCCTTAATTGGGGGGCCACATTAAGGGGCCCTCACTAGGGTATAAAGACACGTTTGGTGCCCTGAAAGGGATTAAGAGATGCCCTCACTACATGGGATGATTAAGGGATGCTGGGATAAGGGATTTAAGGGATGCCCTAACTTGAAAAAGGCACCCACATTGGGCCCTGTACTCACCTAATCACCTAGTTGTGCTTGCGGGGGTTGAGCTGTGGCTCTGTGGTCCCGCCTCTGGCCCTCATTGACCCTGTCAGAGCAGCTTCGTATTAATCCTTGTGACACTATTATATCTACGACACACTTTACTGATCTATTTATAATGAACCTCACGATGAAAGAGGGACAGACCGACAGACTATTCGACTATTCCATATTAGTTTTTAATAAGGGGTCCCCTACTTAAGGGCCCTTCAACCTGTCTACGCCGGCAAAGAGGGGCCCTCATGTCCCCATAAGTGTGTGAGCTTCTTATAGAGGACCTACAAGAGGGGGAGAAGGTTATTCTGGGCTTGCTTTTGAGCCTGTGGGTTCGACTCTAAGTTTCTGACGCACAAAAGATATATGGGACCCGAAATGCCTGAAATCTTGATCCTGTAGAAGGGAAGCCAAGGAAGGCGATTCGAACACCGACAGATGTCGCTGTTTGCCTTCTGTTTGCCTTCTGTTTGGTTTCTGTTTGGTTTCTGTTTGGTTTCTGTTTGGTTTTGGGTTGTGTGTGGTGGTGGGTGTGAAGGGGAGACCCTAAAGAGGGTCTTATAGGCGACACACCGCAGGCGGGAGGGGTCGCATGCGGTCTCTCTTGTGTGAAGTGGTGGGCTGAGTAGGAGTGGTGGTGGAGATGGAGGGAGTCTCGAACGCCTTCTCTCTCTCTCTCTCTCTCTCTCTCTCTCTCTCTCTCTCTCTCTCTCTCTCTCTCTCTCTCTCTCTCTCTCTCTCTCTCTCTCTCTCTCTCTCTCTGTCTCTGTCTCTGTCTCTCTCTCTCTCTCTCTCTCTGTCTCTCTCTCTCTCTGTCTCTCTCTCTCTCTGTCTCTGTCTCTCTCTCTCTCTCTCTCTCTCTCTCTCTCTCTCTCTCTCTCTCTCTCTCTCTCTCTCTCTCTCTCTCTCTCTCTCTCTCTCTCTCTCTCTCTCTGTCTCTGTCTCTCTCTCTCTCTCTCTCTCTCTCTCTCTCTCTCTCTCTCTCTCTCTCTCTCTCTCTCTCTCTCTCTCTCTCTCTCTCTCTCTCTCTCACTTTCAGAAACATAGACGTAATGCCCAAATTTATAAACAGCTGTGGAACAGGAGAAAAAAAAAGAAATGAAGTAGCAATTGTTAACTAACCATGACGAATGGAAGGAGAGAAGAGGGAGGAGAGGGGAGATAGAGAAGATACGAGGGGAAAAGGGATCAAGTGGGAGGGGAGTTATCAGCGGAAAACGCCAAGCCATTACGACTATATAGCACTTGGAAGGGGTCAGGATAAGGATTTGGGATGGGACGGAAGGGAAAGGAATGGTGCCCAACCACTTGGACGGTCGGGGATTGAACACCGACCTGCAGAAAGCTAGGCAGACGCTCTACCGTCCAGCCCAAGTGATTGGGCGGAAACGAATGGGAGAGAGATAGCAACCCAGGATATCCTAGCAGGCTCCGGAAATTACAAGATAACAAGTGACAAGCAGAATAATTTTATTTATCAATTATTAGTTTGTGAAAGTTTATAGAAAATTTGCGTGAGATCAACTTTGATTAAATTGTGCATCCATTGGCCAGCCACACGTATTTTCAGAGCATTTACCATGCACTCATTTACAATTTATAGGATTTACAGACTTCTTCTTGCTACCTCTATACTGCCTTCTTGCTAGAACTCCCTCACTCCATCTCGCTTCCTTGAATTCCTTCCTGTTTGCCTCTAAGATTGTCTTGTTCTCTCTCCCTCACTATTGATCCAAATTCCTCCCTCCTGATGCCACTTTATCCCTCTTGATTGTACTCCATCTCTCTTGATTGTACTCCCTCTCTCTTGATTGTACTCCCTCTCTCTTGATTGTACTCCCTCTCTCTTGATTGTACTCCCTCTCTCTTGATTGTACTCCCTCTCTCTTGATTGTACTCCCTCTCTCTTGATTGTACTCCCTCTCTCTTGATTGTACTCCCTCTCTCTTGATTGTACTCCCTCTCTCTTGATTGCATTCCCTCTCTCTTGATTGTATTCCCTCTCTCTTGATTGTACTCCCTCTCTCTTGATTGCATTCCCTCTCTCTTGATTGTATTCCCTCTCTCTTGATTGTACTCCCTCTCTCTTGATTGTACTCCCTCTCCCTTGATTGTACTCCCTCTCTCTTGATTGTACTCCCTCTCTCTTGATTGCCTCGTGCTCTCTCTCCCTCCTGCTGCCTCTCTCCCTCCCTCCCTCCTGCAGCTTCTCCCTCTCCCTCTCTCCCTCGAACTAATTGAATCATCTCACTCTCTTCTTCCCTCCCTTCCCTTCACTCTCCCTAGATGGAAGAGGAGCCAAAAGCGAGAAGGAAGCAAGACAGTGTAAAAGTACTCTTCCGAATGATGACTTGTTAGCGAGAGGGAGAGAGAGGGAGGGTGAGCGTGTGTGTGTGTGTGTGTGTGTGTGTGTGTGTGTGTGTGTGTGTGTGTGTGTGTGTGTGTGTGTGTGTGTGTGTGTGTGTGGGAAGGGGAAGGGGGTTCTGTCCGACGTAATGGATAAGACATTGTTTCTGTATTGAGCAAATGGGAGAGTTTCTGTCTAATGGGAAGAACGCATTAACGGTTTGTAATGGGGAGGGAGGGAGTGGGAAGGAGAATTATGGGAGAGGGGATGGAAAGGGGATTGCTGTTGTGGAATGGATATCAGGTGGATGGGGGAATTGAGGGATGGATGGTGATTGAGGTTGAAGAGAAAGAGGAAATATGGCGTGATGGAAAAGGGATGGGAAGGGAAAGGAATGAAACTGGGAGGAAGAGAAGGGTAAAGAACGATTAGATAAGGGAATGAAAGCACAGGAAGAAGGAGAGAGAGAGAGACAGAAAGGAAGAAAGATGCAGGATAAGTAGAGAGAAAAATAAATGAGATTTTTCAAGTAATATCTACCTATCCGTCCCTATCCCTCCTTTTCTAACCCTTGCTCTCACCCTATCCCTTCATAGCCACCACACACACACACACACACACACACACACACACACACACACACACACACACACACACACACACACACACACAGAATGGAGGCTGACTCCATACACAGTTTCAAGTGTAGATATGATAGAGCCCAGTAGGCTCAGGAACCTGTACACCAGTTGATTGACAGTTGAGAGGCGGGACCAAAGAGCCAAAGCTCAACCCCCGCAAACATAACTAGGTGAGTACACACACACACGCAAATCTAAACGTTCCCAGGTATTTACACATATTTTCACATATGTATACATATGTTTAGTATATGCGGAAACAGAATTAATACATTCTCTTAAATAATACATTAATACATGAATACTCTGGTTTACATTATAAGGAATAACGAAAAATTAAAAATTATTGAATGAATTGATGAATACTGAAGAATGTATATTTGGCCCTGAACGATAAATTCCGATTGGCTTCAGATGTTGATGTCATTATCAGGCTCATCATCATTGTATTCATCATTGTATTCATCATCAACACCATCAGATGATGATTTTGCGGTTTGAGTTGGAAGTTGCATAATTTTTTTTCATATTGCTGCGTTTTTCACAATGTTCCGTGACTGGTTAATGGTTAAACAATTGTTTACTGAGTGATCCATTGTGGCTCACTTGTGCATATTGGCTGCCTGGAGTGTTTGACTTCCTTGATGATGATGTAGAGGCTTCGACTCCCTGTTTACCCCTGACAGGTAGATATAGCAGTGAGATTGAGTGTGTGTGTGTGTGTGTGTGTGTGTGTGTGTGTGTGTGTGTGTCTCTCTCTCTCTCTCTCTCTCTCTCTCTCTCTCTCTCTCTCTCTCTCTCTCTCTCTCTCTCTATGTCTCTCTCTCTCTCTCTCTCTCTCTCTCTCTCTCTCTATGTCTCTCTCTCTCTCTCTCTCTCTCTCTCTCTCTCTCTCTCTCTCTCTCTCTCTCTCTCTCTCTCTCTCTCTCTCTCTCTCTCTCTCTCTCTATGTCTCTCTCTCTCTCTATGTCTCTCTCTCTCTCTATGTCTCTCTCTCTCTCTATGTCTCTCTCTCTCTCTCTCTCTTCCTCTTCTACTATTTATTGCCATTATATCATTTGCACCCTGTTCCACTATTTGACACTTTTAACGCTTTTCACTTTCCGCCTCTCCCTCTCCCTCTTTCCCTTTCTTCCATTTCTCTTTCTATTGTTATCTATCGTTCCTTCAATTCGTCCTTATCAAATTTTCTATTTCTCTCTTTCTTTCTTTTGTTCGACTTAAATTATTTAATTCTTCTTAAGCACACTCTCCATCATTCTCTTGTTCCCATGTTTATCACTTTCTCTCGTCTCCTTCTCTTTCCCGTCTTCTCCATCTCCTCTTAGTCCCTTCCCCTGTTTCTGACCCTCCATCTTCTCTCCCTCTCTCCTCCCACATTAATCCGCTTCTCTATTTCTTACGAGTATTACACAAAACATTCGATAATCTCCACTGGGATTTACCTAACGACCCTAGATGGAGTTTGTGTGGTTAGACCATCCAATGAGAGGGAGTTTGTGTGGTTAGACCATCCAGGGAGAGGGAGTTTGTGAGGTTAGACCATCCAATGAGAGGGAGTTTGTGTGGTTAGACCATCCAATGAGAGGGAGTTTGTGTGGTTAGGCCATCCAGGGAGAGGGAGTTTGTGAGGTTAGACCATCCAATGAGAGGGAGTTTGTGTGGTTAGGCCATCCAGGGAGAGGGAGTTTGTGAGGTTAGACCATCCAATGAGAGGGAGTTTGGGTCGTTAGACCATCCAGGGAGAGGGAGTTTGTGTGGGTAGAACCATGCTCCCGGACGCAGGTTCGAATCCGCATCACGGCCCTTGTGGATTTGTTCATTTCAATGGACCTCGCACGGTTCACTAAAGGATACATATATCCGAAGCTTTGCTTAATGTGTTCAGAGACAGAGTGAAAGTGAATATTAGACAGTTTGACATTATATATACCATGTATATATGGTATATAATTGAGGTTATCTTGAGGTTATCTTGAGATGATTTCGGGGCTTTTTAGTGTCCCCGCGGCCCGGTCCTCGACCCGGCCTCCACCCCCAGGAAGCAGCCCGTGACAGCTGACTAACACCCAGGTACCTATTTTACTGCTAGGTAACAGGGGCATAGGGTGAAACAAACTCTGCCCATTGTTTCTCGCCGGTGCCAGGGATCGAACCCAGGTCCACAGGATCACAAGTCCCGCGTGCTGTCCGCTCGGCCGACCGGCTCCTCCCTTGAGGGGCTGGTCCCAAACCTGCACACAGAAATAACATCACATGAGACCAGAAGACATGGCAGGATGTGCAGAATACCCCCGTTGAAAAGCAGAGGTGCAACAGGTACTCTGAGAGAGAACTCTATCAACATCAGAGGCCCGAGACTGTTCAACACGCTTCCACTACACATAAGGGACATAACTGGCCGACCCCTCACAGTGTTCAAGAGAGAACTGGATAAGCACCTCCAAAGGATACCTGATCAACCAGGCTGTGACTCATACGTCAGGCTGCGAGCAGCCGCGTCTAACAGCCTGGTTGATCAGTCCAGCAACCAGGAGGCCTGGTCGACGACCGGGCCGCGGGGACACTAAGCCCCGGAAGCACCTCAAGGTAACCTCAAGGTATATACCATGAACATATGGAGCCGGTGGCTGAGCGGACAGAACACTGGACGAATGATCCTATGGTCCCTGATTCGATCCCGGGCGCCGGCGAGAAACAATGGGGCAGAGTTTCTTTCACCTATATACCCCTGTTACCTAGCAGTAAATAGGTACCTGGGAGTTAGTCAGCAATCACGGGCTGCTTCCTGGAAGTGGAGGCCTGGTCGAGGACCGGGCCGGTGGGGACACTAAGCCCCGAAATCATCTTAAGATAACCTCAAGATCTCAAGATATGGGAGAGCTTTCGTAGTGAGAATAAGCTATTATAAAAATAGAGAGTTTACAGGAATGGAAAGTTTGCAGGACTAGAGAGTTCACAGGAATAGAGAGTTTACAGGAATGGAGAGTTGACAGGACTAGAGAGTTCACAGGAATAAAGAGTTTACAGGAATGGAGAGTTGACAGGACTAGAGAGTTTACAGGAATAGAGAGTTTACAGGATTAGAGTTTACAGGAATGGAGAGTTGACAGAAATAGAGAGTTGACAGGATAAGAACAGAGAGTTCACTGTAGTGGAAGTACAAGGGCAGTCCTTCAGTACTCTGGTGACCCCTGACAAACAAGATATGTTGATGGTACACCTCTAAGATGTTTATAGTGTGGCGTGGTTGGTGGCTGGCCCGTGTCCTCTCACACTCCCTCATACTCCCTCACACTCCCTCATACTCCCTCACACTCCCTCACACTCCCTCACACTCCCTCACACTCCCTCACACTCCCTCACACTCCCTCACACTCCCTCACACTCCCTCACACTCCCTCACACTCCCTCACACTCCCTCACACTCCCTCACACTCCCTCACACTCCCTCACACTCCCTCACACTCCCTCACACTCCCTCACACTCTCTCACACTCCCTCACACTCCCTCACACTCCCTCACACTCCCTCACACTCCCTCACACTCCCTCACACTCCCTCATACTCCCTCACACTCCCTCACACTCCCTCACACTCCCTCACACTCCCTCACACTCCCTCACACTCCCTCACACTCCCTCACACTCCCTCATACTCCCTCACACTCCCTCACACTCCCTCACACTCCCTCACACTCCCTCACACTCCCTCACACTCCCTCACACTCCCTCATACTCCCTCATACTCCCTCACACTCCCTCACACTCCCTCACACTCCACGACTCCCAAGTGATCTGCTAGTTATGACCTTTCAAAGGGATTCATAAGAATGTAAATTGTGACGTTTTAGACCTAATTTTTAAGAGTGACTTTTTAGACCTAATTTTTAAGAGTGACTTTTTAGACCTAATTTTTAAGAGTGACTTTTTAGACCTAATTTTTAAGTGTGACTTTTTAGACCTAATTTTTAAGTGTGACTTTTTAGACCTAATTGTTAAGAGTGACTTTTTAGACCTAATTTTTAAGTGTGACGTTTTAGACCTAATTTTTAAGTGTGACTTTTTAGACCTATTTTTAAGTGTGACTTTTAAGTCTTTCAGTTGATGTTGACATGTCAAGTGTCAAGTGTGGGGCTTGCCAGACATGATCTCTCAACCTTAGGTGTATGTTGTGTCATTCATGACAATCAGTAGAGCTGTCAAATGTCACCTTCTGGCCTGTCAAATGCCACCTTCTAGCCTGTCAAATGCCAACTTCTGGCCTGTTAAATACCACCTTCTATCCTGTCAAATGACACCTTCTGGCCTGTCAAATGCCACCTTCTGGCCTGTCAAATGCCACCTTCTGGCCTGTCAAATGCCACCTTCTGGCCTGTCAAATGCCACCTTCTGGCCTGTCAAATGCCACCTTCTAGCCTGTCAAATGCCAACTTCTGGCCTGTTAAATGCCACCTTCTAGCCTGTCAAATGCCAACTTCTGGCCTGTTAAATACCACCTTCTGGCCTGTCAAACACCACCTTCTAGCCTGTCAAATGCCAACTTCTGGCCTGTCAAATGCCACCTTCTGGTCTGTCAAATGCCACCTTCTATCCTTTCAAATGCCACCTTCTATCCTGTCAAATGACACCTTCTGGCCTGTCAAATGCCACCTTCTGGCCTGTCAAATGCCACCTTCTGGCCTGTCAAATGCCACCTTCTGGCCTGTCAAATGCCACCTTCTGGCCTGTCAAATGCCACCATCTGGCCTGTCAAATGCCACCTTCTGTCCTGTCAAATGCCACCTTCTAGCCTGTCAAATGCCTACTTCTGGCCTGTCAAATGCCACCTTCTAGCCTGTCAAATGCCACCTTCTGGTCTGTCAAATGCCACCTTCTATCCTGTCAAATGCCACCTTCTATCCTGTCAAATGAGACCCTCTGGCCTATCGAATGCTTTCCCCCAAACCTGTCAAATTTGACATGACAACGTAAGATTTGTGGAGCCTGTCAATTTTGACGTCAGTGCACTTCCCTCTGGCTCCACAGGATCAAAGGATCTCTTTATAACGGCTCGCTAATATAGCGATCACTTAATAGAGATTAGTTGGTCGGTGCTGAGGACCAGACTTGGCGATTGGGTAAAATTGATTGGCTTTTGGTTATCTGTCGTCACGCTAATGAGAGAGATGAGGGGATTATGTCATTAAGGGGCAATTTGTTCCCGCATGAGGTGGATCGCTATCCCCTCATTCTCTCACTTTACCTCATCTCTCCCTCCCTCATCTCTCCCTCTCACCATCTCTCTCTCTCTCTCTCCCTCTCTCTGTCTCTCTGTCTCTCTCTCTCTCTCTCTCTCTCTCTCTCTCTCTCTCTCTCTCTCTCTCTCTCTCTCTCTCTCTCTCTCTCTCTCTCTCTCTCTCTCTCTCTCTATCTCTCTCTCTCTCTCTCTCTCTCTCTCTCTCTCTCTCTCTCTCTCTCTCTCTCTCTCTCTCTCTCTCTCTCTCTCTCTCTCTCTCTCTCTCTCTTTAGCGTAGTACACTTTCAATTGATTTTCTCTCCCTTTCTCTTTCTGCTCCTTCCCTCCACCTCTCCCTTCTATTCGCATCTCCACTTCCATATCTCCCCTTCCCAAGTTTATCGATTTCCCTTCTTCCTTTCATTATTTGTTCTGTTATCCTTACGAAGCCTCGCTTTCATGAGACATATTCAGTAGGTTGCTAATATTCACGTAATCTGACCAGCCGGCTCTACTTGTAAACTGTATAAATTGTATACATGTTTGTTGTATAAATTGTATACATGTTTGTTGTATAAATTGTCTAAATTGTATACATGTTTGTAGTATAAATTGTCTAAATTGTATACATGTTTGTTGTATAAATTGGATACATGTTTGTAGGCAGTTGGTAGGTGTTTATATAAGATGATATATATATATATATATATATATATATATATATATATATATATATATATATATATATATATATATATATATATATATATATATATATATATGCAATTGACGATCACAAAACACTGATCATTTTATGCGGAAAATCCACAGAGAAATATGAAATGAGGTGAACGTTTCGGCTTTGTTAAAGCCTTTTTCAACACCAGACTGACTAAGGAGAAGGGAGAAGGGGGGAAGATATATAGGCCGACACCTGACCAACCCATCCCAAGGGTTGGTCAGGTGTAATTAACCAAAAACAGGTATAGCTTAGCTTAGAATGGTCAAAGAGGATTAAGCGGTCAGAGAATAAGGATGAAAGATTAAAGAAAAGCCTCATGAACACACAATATATGAATATACAATTAAAATGAGACATTGTAAGCCTCTCTATCAGAGTTGTTTCTTAAACTGTTGTGCAATATTATAACTTAAAAATGGATCAAGTTTGTACATCCCAGTACTAACATTAAGAAGATTTGGACACTGACTGATTAGAGCAGACTCAATCAAATTTCGTTCCACGAAATCCCCACAATTGGTAATGCTTTTTGCCCCATTCCAGTTAATATTGTGATCGCATAAACTCGTATGTAGATACAATGCATTAGACGTTTGGGCAGTTCTAATACAATAAGCATGTTGTGACAACCGCAATTGTAAGGACTTTCCTGTTTGTCCAAGGTACACAGAATCACAATCATTGCAGGGAATTGAATACACACAACCTGCTGTATCAGGGGAGTTTTTTATTAAATTGGATTTGATCGTACTATTAGTGAACACCAAATTTATATTAAGTTTCTTAAAAATCAGAGACAATTTTTCAAGTCCACTCGCATAAGGTACCACCAACGAGTTAATAATTTTTGGTTTCGCCTTAGGGACGTGATTATAAAACGTACGTTTGGCTTGTACAAACGAGAAATCCAAAAACCTCTTAGGATATTGTAAACTCTTCCCAATTTCATATATTTTAGCAATCTCTTCATCAAAAAACTCAGGGCTGCAAACCCTCAAAGCTCGTAGAAACATTCCTGAAAATACTGCCTGTTTAACTTTACTATGATGATTCGAATAAAAATGAACATACGACCCCACGTTGGTAGGTTTCCTATACACATTAAATTTGAACTTTCTAGTGACTCTATGAATCATAATGTCCAAAAACGGAAGAGTACCATTCTCCTCAGTCTCACAAGTGAATTTTATTGAAGGTACCAAAGAATTGAGTTCATTAAGAAAAACTATCTGGTCTTTGTTGCACGGCCATAAGCACAAAATATCATCAACATACCTATACCAAACCACATTAGCCGGGATAATCCTGGATAAGATTTTTGTTTCAAAGAATTCCATATACAAATTGCTTAAAACTGGGGACAGGGGATTGCCCATCGCCATACCAAATGTTTGTTTGAAAAATTTTCCATTAAAACTAAAATAATTGTCTTTTATACACAATTTAATAAGTTCCAATACTTTATTGGTCTGCAAGCTCAAATTATATTTAGGCAGTTCCTCACGTAGAAATTCTAACAGATCATCAACAGGAACTTTAGTGAATAAAGAGGTCACATCGAAACTTATAAGTTTAAAATCAAAATTTAAATTCAGTGTGGATAGCTTATTAACTAAGTCCACATTGTTTGTCAAGTGTGAGTTGGAAATAGTACCAACTATAGGGGACAAAACTTTGACTAACCACTTAGAGAGTTTATAAGCCGCCGAACCAATTGAACTAATAATCGGCCTTGCCGGATTATATGGCTTATGAGTTTTTATAAGACCATACATGTAAGGAAGAGAGGGAGATCGACTTGTTAGCCTAGATATCAACTCTTTATCGCCTTTACACACAGTTTTAAGAGTTTTGTTAAAATGTGCAATCACTTTTTCAGTAGGATCTCTGTTAACCAATAGATAAGTATCCCTGTCTTCCAAGAGTAACTCCATTTTTCGGACATAGTCATCTTTATTCATAATAACTACTGCATTTGACTTATCAGCCTTGGTAATATGTAATGAACTATCTTTTTTGAGATTTTTGAACGCATGAACAAATCGACTTGGACAATTAGGAACAGAATTGTTAAGTAAAACGCCATACATCATACCTTTGCACACATTAATATCTTCAACTGAGACATTGCTATACTTTTCAAGATTGCTGAAACCTTTGGCAATATCTACATAATTGACTGTTCCGTTAGATGTGGCAAAGCTCAGGCCATATCCTAATGCAGTAATCGTGTCATTATCAAGCTGTCTATCCGAGAGGTTTATAACAAAATCCCGGTTGGAGTGTTTATTCCAGTCACTTTGTTGAATAAGTTTCTTTAATTTGAAATCAAGTTTAGTACTCACCTTTCTGCAGGTAGACCTCAAAGTAGTATAACAGTAATCCATCATACAACGGTTCCACTCAGGCGGAATGGCTTGGAGAAAAGCGTACTTACAGTTATTCACAACTTTAAAACATTCACGAACTTCAAATTTAAGTAAATCGATGTTTTTCCTAAGCACTATGCGGGGTATCTCATCAAACGGCTGATCTGACAATTTAAGAACGCTGTTGGGTAATAATGAACGGGGAAGCACTTGTTCACTGAGGCATTTTCGAAGAAAACGAAGACGAATTTTTAAGGAATCAGATTTCACTAAAGCAGAACGAAGTTTAGTAACAAAAGGTTTAAGGGAAGGGTAGAGAGAGGAGAAGGCGAGAAACTGGCACGTGGTATCCATTGATGCAATTGACGATCACAAAACACTCATCATTTTATGCGGAAAATCCACAGAGAAATATGAAATGAGGTGAACGTTTCGGCTTTGTTAAAGCCTTTGTCAACACCAGACTGACTAAGGAGAAGGGAGAAGGGGGGAAGATATATAGGCCGACACCTGACCAACCCATCCCAAGGGTTGGTCAGGTGTAATTTCCCTTATTTCACTTATTTCCCCTATCTCACTTCCATTTTATGTTTTATCATCTCTTCTCTCTCTCATTTTCCTGTGGTTATCTTCTATCGGTTTCCTGAGAGAGGTGGCAGATAATGGAATTTTGACAGATGATAGGAAAGAAAGGGAGAAGAGATGGAAAAGGAGGAAGGGAAGGGAATTGAGAGGAAACGAGGAGAGGGGAAAATGAGAGAAAGAAATGGTGAGTAGGTATGAGTAAAGAAACTAGAGATAGAGATATGGAAAGGGGAAGGAGGGAAGAGGAGGAGGGAGGGGGAGGGGGGGGAGTTGTAAGAGAAGGGGAGGAAGAGAAGAGGGAGAGGAGGAAAGGGGAAGAGGAGAGAGGGGGAGAGAGAGGGAGGTTTCTGGCCTGTTATGTTGCTGGTGGAGAGTGATTGATAGTGCTCCTTGTGTCCTTTCCAGACATACCCCCCCCCTCCTCTCCCA
>NC_091225.1:17705564-17768064 GCF_040958095.1 Procambarus clarkii | reverse complement strand
TGAGTTGTAATACACATAAATGATACAGGGAAGGAGGGAGAGACAGGGGGCTTTGTGCCAATTCACCCAGCAAACAATACTACACAATGACACTGCTTCGAGCGAATCTCATTCTAACGAATGATTCAATCCCCTTTTTATCCGGACAGAAGGAGACATTATGTAGGGGCGTCGGATGATGTTCGATTATTGGCTGTTTAAGCTTTTGTTGAATGGAGATTCGTAGTACTTATTCATGGGATTGGAAGGATTAGTAGATGATCGAGTGAATCCTTCAATCCACTCATGGCATTGGATCGAAATTTGCTAATTTAAAAGGCAATTTTATTCTGGAATTTTTTGATGCGTATTTCGATGTCCTAGCATTATTTTTTTTTAATTATCGTCGGTTATTTATGCCCTAATGGTCTAGTCCATAATTAAAATCAATTAGGATGAATTGAGCGTTTGTTGAACATGCAAATGTCACGGACTTTTTAAACCCCCCTATTAAAAAAAAAGTCCTACCAACTGAAACGGAAGTCCTCGAGGCCTACCGTCCAAACGGTGGGCCTTAAGGCCAACACAAAGCCAAAAACACCCCCCAAAAAAAGGCTTTGGGGGGTAGCAATCGTGTTTTTTGTTTGAATACAAAAGGCCAGAGCAAAGTCGAAGAAATTGTGGAGGAATTTGTGGATAGGAAGGTGGACGCGGGTAGTGGAGAGGTTCAGGAGTGGATTAGTGAGGATAGAGAGAGTTGAGTGTGAGGGACAGGTGCTTGTAAGGGGGCAGCTGGGGATAGATTAATCAATCACACAGGAATTGAGGAGTTGGGGGATTGACTCACACCCATTGAGGGCCTGTGGGAGACACAGGAGTGTGCCTGTGGCTGTGGGAGTCACTGGGAGTGACTGTGGGAGTAGGAGACATCAGAGAGTCTGTATAAAGGGAGGGAGGATATGGAAGAGAAGGGAGGATATTGAAGGGAAGGGAGGGTTATAGATGGATCAGTTGGATAACAAAAAACAGAGAAGGAAGATATGAAACAAAAATAGAAAGATGAGAAAGGGATAGTGTAGTGGACGAAGAAATAGAAAGACAATAGAAACAGTAGGAATGGAGGATAGTCCAGTGTCTCTCTCTCTCCAGGATAGAGAGAGGGAGAGAGGAAGAGAGAGGAAGGGAAAGTGATAAGAAGAGCCAGTGATGGAGCCAATGAAGGAACCAGTGAAAGAGGGAGAAGGTTATATAGAAGGAGTGTGCAGTGATTGACACTTGACTGGCCCAGACACGTGGCCGGAATCAGTGATTGACACACAACTAGTTTCCCCTCATTCCTTAACCCCTCACCCCTCCCTCCCTTCTCTCACACCCTCCCTTCTCTCACTCCTCACATTAACCCAAATTTCTCCTTGATTGTCGTGTCTTACCCCCTCCCCAACCAATCCACCCCCCCCCCACCCTCCCCTCCTCTCCAATCCCTACCTTACATTTTTCTTTGTATCTCCCCCTACCCTCTCTTACCCACAACCTTACCTACCACCTCCAAAATACCCTCTACCTCACCCTACCCTTCACTTCCTCCCTCTCTCACTCACCCCACTACTCCTGTTCACCTCTCCCCCCCCCCCCCTCCACCTCACGAAGAGGACAATGTAGATAATTATGAATGTAAAAGACTAGGAAATGAGAAATACAGGAACATAGGAAACATAAGAACACGAGCATGCTCCCGGACGCAGGTTCGAATCCTCGTCACGGCCCTTGTGGATTTGTTCAAGAACACGAATGATGAGAAACAAGACACATACCAAGATAAACGGGAAAATGAGAAACAAATAAAACATACTATGTAAAAAAAAATACAAGAAATAAAGTACTTGAAATAAAAGTACAAAAATTTAACTGTAAACTCCACCTCCTCGAGAAAAAAAAATAAAGATTATCTGAAACCCAAAAAATTGTGAGGTGGAAAAAAATGAGAAAATATGAGCTACATGAGAAAAAAAAAATCAGAAATTTGAGATACTTTAAAAAACGTCTGATAATAAAGGCTGAAAATAAGAGAGATTACAGTGATACAGGAAATGTAATATTCTATAATGTTACTTATCTCCCTGTTCTCTGTGGTGTTCTTCATGTTCTACTTGTAATGTTTGTTCTCTGTTCTCCATTCTTTGTTCTACATACGTTCTCTGGAGCATTATGTGAAGAGGCCAAATCGGTTTGACTACATAGCACTTCTAAGGGATATGTTGCTAAGGTTCTGGGATAAGACGGAGGGAAGGAATGGTGTCAACCACTTGGACTATCGGGTATCGAACCCCGACCTTAACCTTCCTTAACCACTCGACCAACCGTGACTGTACAAAAGTCATTGGTAGCCCAAGCTATATTCCCCAACGACCCGACGGCACTTGCTGGTAAGCTTGGGCATAGATACTTCATCCAATCACCTCATATATATGTATCCTGTATCCTGTTTGTATCCTGATATTATGTATCCTGTTTTCTTTTTTTTAATCAGTGTTATTAATATGAGTTCCCTGACCTTTATTCTCGGTTATCTGCATGTTATCTTTTCTGTATTAGTGTGGTGGAGAAAGAACACTGCCAACGGAGATCACTGAGTCCTTGTGTTATCTCCCCCACTGATAACGATGGCGATACGAACCGTTAATTATACGATAACTCTTGAAACTGTAATTAAATAGTGAGGGTTCATATTGGCTTGATTGATGTGTGTGTGTGTGTGTGTGTGTGTGTGTGTGTGTGTGTGTGTGTGTGTGTGTGTGTGTGTGTGTGTGTGTGTGTGTGTGTGTGTGTGTGTGTGTGCTCCAGCTACAAAGTCCCGCCTCATTGCTCTGGCCTCCATCTACTTGTAGCTGCAAGTAGATCTCAGTGTTCAAGATCTGAATGCAGTAATCACCAATTTCTTGATGGCATCTTGAATGAGGATTCAGACATTAGTTTTGGATTTGCTTACTCCAAACAGGCGGTGAAGTCACTATAGACATTTCTTATTGATTATTGAATCTTGGATTGCACGATGCAATCCTGCATTGCAAGCGAGTTCATACACCAGTCAGTGGAAGACATAGGGGACAAGAAGCCAGGAAGGGGAATATTGACTACAGGTGTGTGTGTGTGATGTTGCCTCCACATCTGTACCTCTACACACCTGAAGCTCGATTCACCTGTGCCTCGATACACATGCGGTTCGACACCCCTGAGCCTGTCCTTGCAAACATTGCTATGGCGGAGCTAAACCATTCGCTCGACCCTTTCCCAGGAATTAGTTCGAAGCATTTTTGGTCTTTCGGAAAACTTGAAGGTCAGCCTCCACTGTGATAGGTTACAGGAGGGTGAAGTACCGATGGCATCCCTCGAAGCCCGGCTGAAAGGTCATCCTTAACTACCGATGATTGCAATAAGCAGCAATTTAAGCGAGTCATCTGCAGTTTAAGTGTAATTAACAAGATTAATATAGATCTAAACGCCTCAAGTTTTCTTATTATATCAAGAAAGTCAATGAATCATCTTAACGACCTTCTCACACTAACAAACATTCAGAGCTAATCACCAATTAAGTATAACAATCTGTCTCCAATCCTGCGGGCATTTCCTGACATATAAACATTGAACGACTGTAAACGCTGTTGAACAAGGCAATTCAGCCCACCACAATGATACCACCAGCACTTGCAATTGCAAACAGTGGCCATTAGCGTCACATAGTTTAGCAGTGAGGACCTGGAGGATAGCTTCCTCCTGCTCTATGTTACTGGATAGAGCTTTGGTTTAGCGCTGAGGTGGTAGTCTGGATAGACAGCTTGAGTCAGCCTGGATAGAGAGCTTGAGTTGGCCTGGATAGAGAGCTTGAATCAGTCTGGATAGAGAGACCTTGAGTTAGCCTGGATAGAGAGCTTGAGTTGGCCTGGATAGAGAGCTTGAGTTGGCCTGGGTAGACAGCTTGAGTTGGCCTGGATAGAGAGCTTGAGTTAGCCTGGATAGAGAGTTTGAGTCAGCCTGGATTGAAAGCTTGAGTTGGCCTGGATAGACAGCTTGAGTTGGCCTGGATAGACAGCTTGAGTTGGCCTGGATAGAGAGCTTGAGTCAGCCAGGATAGAGAGAGCTTGAGTTGGCCTGGATAAAGAGCTTGAGTCAGCCTGGATAAAAAGCTTGAGTTGGCCTGGATAGAGAGCTTGAGTCGACCTGGATAGACAGCTTGAGTTGGCCTGGATAGAGAGCTTGAGTTAGCCTGGATAGAGAGCTTGAGTCAACCTGGATAGAGAGCTTGAGTTGGCCTGGATAGAGAGCTTGAGTCAGCCTGGATAAAAAGCTTGAGTTGGCCTGGATAGAGAGCTTGAGTCGACCTGGATAGACAGCTTGAGTTGGCCTGGATAGAGAGCTTGAGTTGGCCTTTATAGACAGCTTGAGTTGTCTTTGATAAAGAGCTTAAGTCAGCCTGGATAGAGAGCTTGAGTTGTCCTTGATAAAGAGCTTGAGTCAGCCTGGACAACTTGGATAGAGAGCTTGAGTCTACCTGGTTGAAGGATAGTTGAGAGAGAGAGTGATTGACACCTATATCAGGATGCTGATCATACAGTATCAGAAACACACCTGATGTACCAAACCTGTATAGTAGTACACAGGTGTGTACTGGAATAATGGTGGTAACTCCACCGTTCTAGTGGTCGGTAGTTCGAGTCTCCAAATGAGAGAAATGTTATTTCTCTCACTTTGAGAGAGACAATGTTATATAAGGAGGTAATTAGGTGGGTGTGAGATTAAGTACAGATCTCTAAGTAATCCCTCGACACACACTAATTCACCTAGATGTCGTGAATAAGGCGTAACTCTAGTCGTAAGTTTTTTATTTTTTCCTTTCCGAGTCATTTTAAGCTTTAACTAAGCCTAACAGACTGCGTGGGGTTGGGGGGGGGGGGTACACCACATCTGGTCTACACCTGGTACTCAGGTAAACTCAGGTAAACTCCCGTTGTTTACTTATCAGTATCCTCTTTCAGTAAAATATTTATAATTATTAATATTTTAGTATTTAATTATATATTAATTATTAATATATAATTAATAACCCGATTGGTCGTATTAGGTTAGATTTCCTTGGTGGTGATTAGGTTAGGTTAAGTTAGGTTAGGTTAGGTCAGGTTAGGTTAGGTTAAGTTAGGTTAGGTTAGGTCAGGTTAGGTTAGGTTAGGTTAGGTTAGGTCAGGTTAGGTTAGGTCAGATTAGGCTAGGTTAGGTTAGGTTAGGTTAGGTTAGGTTAGGTTAAGTTAGGTTAGGTTAGGTCAGATTAGGCTAGGTTAGGTTAGGTCAGGTTAGGTTAGGCTAGGTTAGGTTAGGTTAGGTTAGGATAGGTTAGGTTAGGCTAAGTTAGGTTAGGTCAGGTCAGATTAGGCTAGGTTAGGTTAGGTTAGGTTAGGTCAGGTTAGGTTAGGTTAGGTTAGGTTAGGTTAGGTTAGGTTAGGTTAGGTCAGGTTAGGTTAGGTTAGGTTAGGTTAGGTTAGGTTACGTTAGGTTAGGTTAAGTTAGGTTAGGTCAGGTCAGATTAGGCTAGGTTAGGTTAGGTTAGGTCAGGTTAGGTTAGGTTAGGTTAGGTTAGGTTAGGTTAGGTTAGGTCAGGTTAGGTTAGGTCAGGTTAGGTTAGGTTAGGTCAGGTTAGGTTAGGTTAGGTTAGGTTAGGTTAGGTTAGGTTAGGTTAGGTTCGGTTAGGTTAGGTTAGGTTAGGTTAGGTTAGGTTAGGTCAGGTTATAATTTTTTACATAGTACAGATGACTGAAAAGGCACATAGCATTCTCAGATCTTAAACCCTTTTCACCTCTTCTCCTCCTCCTTCATCTTCCCTATTCTCAGCGCCCTCCTCTCCTCGACCTTCTCCAGCACCTCCCCCCCTCCTCCTCCCTCCCCCCCCCCAAGTTACAAACCGGTTCCGTAAGATACTGCGGCCAGATTTCATCTCCCGAGAGAAGCCCCCACTATAAGCATCCTTCCAACACCAATAGCCACAGTTACAGCCCCGCTACCTGTGCCAGGTAAGTCCACTACGGGATCACCATAGACCGTGCTACTTGGAACTTTTTGTTCCCAGTAGTTGAATCTTAAACAATAACAATCAGTAGTCACCTCAAGTTTTCAATGGAAACTTTCCTCAGTTCATTGTGCAATTTAAATCGTTTTTTCCTTACTGGAATGTTTTTGAAATTTAATAATTGCATCAAAATATATTTTTTGGAAGATAGATAACAAAAACAGTATTAATTATTATCATAATAATAATAATGTGAAATTCAGTAGGAGCTGTGGGGGAGATTCGAAACTATGATTGGCAGTACTTAGTACGTTGATTCGAGTCCTTCCCACTACTCCTGCTGACATTCTCATTGATAAATCACGTTAATTGGATTTATCTCTGCAAGAGTAATATTAATAATAAGATGATGAGAGTTATATATATATATATATATATATATATATATATATATATATATATATATATATATATATATATATATACAACACACTACAACTTACAAATCAGACTAATAATGGAGTACTTAACATTAAGTTGTGATTCCAGTCTTATCTTAAGTTCTCAGATAAACTTTAAGTTACGGCTGCACGTCTTGTGAGACGCTAAAGTCCTTGACCCAATATGTAGACTCCTACACAAGACGATATGTGGCTGGTATGTATGTATTCTACACAATTTACAACTTGGATCACGTTTTCCTCCTATCTTGTGATAGGGCTCGGTCGGCCGAGCGGACAGCACGCTGGACTTGTGATCCTGTGGTCCTGTGGTCCCAGGCGCCGGCGAGAAACAATGGGCAGAGTTTCTTTCACTCTATGCTCCTGTTACCTAGCAGTAAAATAGGTACCTGGGAGTTAGTCAGCTGTCACGGGCTGCTTCCTGGGGGGTGGAGGCCTGGTCGAGGACCGGGCCGCGGGGACACTAAAGCCCCGAAATCATCTCAAGATAACTCAAGATAACCCCCGAAATACGCACAATTACAGAACATTTTTGGCTTGCGATTGACACATTCGCACTCGTTAGCAATTAAGACATCATGCAAATGAAGGGTCATTAAACAGGCAATAATGTAGAATTATAATTTGCAACTCGTAAGGTAGTGATTGTAAACTTTAAACTAAACATCTTGAGGTTATCTTGAGGTTATCTTGAGATGATTTCGGGGCTTTAGTGTCCCCGCGGCCCGGTCCTCGACCAGGCCTCCACCCCCAGGAAGCAGCCCGTGATAGCTGACTAACACCCAGGTACCTATTTTACTGCTAGGTAACAGGGGCATAGGGTGAAAGAAACTCTGGTGACACTTATACCCCATTCATACACCCCTGTTAATCATTGTTTAGCTAATCCTCACACCCAGAGATCACAATAACGTGATGCATCAAATGAACAAATACCTTTTACCCTGTCGTAGCTCAGTCGACTAAGGCAGTGTCTGGGATGCTCCCGGACGCAGGTTCGAATCCTCATCACGGCCCTTGTGGATTTGTTTAATCCTTTTCCTCCTAATCCTTCTCTTCCTTCTCCTCTCCCTGCGCGAGACTGTACAGCGCCCACACACATCCAGGAAGGGAACTAGCAACCCGCATGAAAGAGATCATTCAACCTGATCCACTGCACCCAACACCCCCCCCCCCCTCAATTACACCCCCCTCAATTCCATCCATCTATGCCACCCACACTGCAATCCCCCTTAAACTCCACCACCCCCCTGACACCACCACACTCTCCTCCACCTTAAGCTATGTAAATCCCCCAAAACTCCCCTTTCTTAAAGCTCACCTTGGGCCTGATTCACAAAAGCAGTTACGCAAACACTTACGAACCTGTACATCTTTTTCTCATTCTTTGGCGGCTTTGTTTACAATTATTAAATAGTTAATGAGCTCCGAAGCACCAGGAGGCTGTTCATAACAATAACAACAGTTGATTGGCAAGTTTTCATGCTTGTAAACTGTTTTATAAATGTAACCAAAGCCGTCAAAGATTGAGGAAAGATGTACACGTTCGTAAGTGCTGGCGTAACTGCTTTCGTGAATCTGGCTCCTGTTCTCTGTCTTTGCCTGCTCGACCCCCTGCCCTTTCTCTAGATACCTCTCCAAGGAGTTGAGAGAGATCATAAGGGTTTTGGATTTAGCTTGGGAGCAATAGTGAGTATATTTGAGTACATTGACTCAAGGTGAACTCTCTCTCACTCTCTCCACTTCCAGTCCTTCTCTCTCTCTCTCTCTCTCTCTCTCTCTCTCTCTCTCTCTCTCTCTCTCTCTCTCTCTCTCTCTCTCTCTCTCTCTCTCTCTCTCTCTCTCTCTCTCTCTCCCTCCCACGTTCCCCCCCCCCAAGTTAAGGTTCGGTGCCCAGTCAATCTTCCCCGGTCAGGGGTCGATCGACCTGAAAAGTCGATTTCGACAGGGTTAGTGATCTGTTAAACATATAGTTCAGTGATTTGTTGAACAATTAACCTCAACAGGTGATTGTTGTGTTGCTGTAGTTGCAGTAGAAGAGGAAGTAGTTGAAGTGGTAGATGAGATGAGGCAGTAGATGAAGAGTGAGGTAGAGGAGTAGCTGGTAGAGTCAGGTACTGAGATCGTATATTCATGACCTGATAAACCTGGCGTGTAGCAGCGTTTGGGCGCTGTCAGTGGTGACCAGCTGTGGTTGTTGTGGTTGGAGAAGAACCAGAGAGATTGTGCATTGGTTGAGAGAATAAGCAATATAAGAGAGTAAGCAGAGAATAAGAGAAGAAGGGATACAAAACAGAGAGATAAGTATACATGGAAAGATACAAGAGAGAGAGAGAGAGAGAGAGAGAGAGAGAGAGAGAGAGAGAGAGAGAGAGAGAGAGAGAGAGAGAGAGAGAAAGAGAGAAAGAGAGAAAGAGAGAAAGAGAGACATTTGTAATTTAAGACAACTTAAACTTTTCCGTCGTTACTTGAAACAAGTGACAACGCTCTGGCGTGCGCCTTAAATGTAGCAACGCTGTATTTGTTTGTTTGTTTGTTTGTCAAGACAGGCATGCTTAACCAAGCTTCAAGAAACATCTTGTTTTTCTCTCTGTCTTAAACAAGTATTGAACACCCCCTTGAAGAACATGAGACTGAAAGAGTTACAAAAGACAAGAGATAGAGAGATAATTTGACCTCTTACGATAGAGATCTTGACCTCTTAAGATAGAGATCTTAAGAGGTCACCCGACGGAGCTCTGAGATGTGAGGACCCCGCATGACAACACCTCGAACCCGGAATAAAACAAAGCAATTCTGACATCAGAAACTCCCCCAAAACGATCAAAATATGATGTGTTACCAATCATAGCAGCTCATACACATTCACTTACAGGTCGCTGACTAAAAGTTACGTTCAGATGTTTTATTAACGTCATTTTATGGACGTTGTGGCAACTTTAGACAGGTGGAACAGAAGCAGCTGCGAAGCGCGCCCTTTCCACGGCCTGGCGGACAGGGGAGGAGCAGCTGTTGCTGGATCTTCAACCTCAGTCAGGGTAAATAAAGAGACAGACAGATGATAGACAGACAAACAGGCAGACCGAATGAGAGAGTGGTAGATGTGTACACTGACAGAAGCGGTAAGAGATAACTTGATGAATGTAGAGAGAGAGAGAGAGAGAGAGAGAGAGAGAGAGAGAGAGAGAGAGAGAGAGAGAGAGACAGACAGACAGACAGACAGAGAGAGAGAGAGAGAGAGAGACAGACAGACAGACAGACAGAGAGAGAGAGAGAGAGAGAGAGAGAGAGAGAGAGAGAGAGAGAGAGAGAGAGAGAGAGAGAGAGAGAGAGAGAGAGAGAGAGAGAGAGAAAGAGAGAGAGAGAGAGTGGAAACAAATCTATACAATTCCATATAGGAAATAATCAGGAAGAAATGCCATCAAAATATGTATTAATTATATACATATGTATATAGGGAAAGAACTATCAGGAGAAAGCACCAAGCCATTGCGACTATATAGCATTTGGAAGGGATCAGGATTAGGGATTTTTTTCTACCACAGACGTGGCCACACATTTACAATACTAACCAGCATATATACATATGATTAGAGATTAGGGATTAGGGATTAGGAATGTGACGGGGAGAGGGGGGGGGGAGCGGTTAGGAATAGTTTTAAGAGCTTCAAGAGGTAGACCTCACTTCTTCGTAAACACTGTTAGGTAAGTACCACAAAAACCCTCCATAACCTACAGCACCGCTCCTGTGCCAGGTAAGTCCACTACGGGATCACCATAGCCCGTGCTACTTGCAACTTTTTTGTTTGCTGAATCTAAAACAAACAACTTCCCCTGCACCACGCCCCCCCTCCCTCCAAGCCACGCCCCCTCCAAGCCACGCCCCCTCCAAGCCACGCCCCCTCCAAGCCACGCCCCCTCCAAGCCACGCCCCCTCCAAGCCACGCCCCCTGCAAGCCACGCCCCCTCCAAGCCACGCCCCCTCCAAGCCACGCCCCCTCCAAGCCACGCCCCCTCCAAGCCACGCCCCCTCCAAGCCACGCCCCCTGCAAGCCACGCCCCCTCCAAGTAACGCCCCCTGCAAGCCACGCCCCCTCCAAGCCACGCCCCCTCACCCAAAACAAACACATCTGCCTGCATCACACCACAGGTTGCTTAATCCAGCACCTCACGTGATGAACATAGTTACAATGTCATTATATCGAACCACCTAGTGATTGCCACCTCAGCCTTCTTTATAGGGTAGTTAAGCTTATCTTAGGTAATTACATAGTACGTTATTGGAAGGAACTTTTTTTCAAGATTACAACTTTCTATTTTTTTCGTTGGAGAATGCGTGTTAGGTTGGTGTAAGACATGTTCTTGATTGACGTTCATTTTGGAGTTTAGTGTTCAATGTGTTAATTAAAAACATGTCTACTATCACCCTCTCTCTCTCTCTCTCTCTCTCTCTCTCTCTCTCTCTCTCTCTCTCTCTCTCTCTCTCTCTCTCTCTCTCTCTCTCTCTCTCTCTCTCTCTCCTACCGTTTCTGTCAGTCTAGTGTCGCCTCATGCAGGTCTGTGTTCAATCCCCGACTGTCCAAGTGGTTGGGAACCATTCCTTTCCCCCGTCCCATCCCAAATCCTTATCCTGACCCCCTTCCAAGTGCTATATAGTTGTAATGCCTTGGCGCTTTCCCCTGATAATTCCTTCCCCTCTCTCTCTCTCTCTCTCTCTCTCTCTCTCTCTCTCTCTCTCTCTCTCTCTCTCTCTCTCTCTCTCTCTCTCTCTCTCTCTCTCTCTCTCTCTCACTCTCTTAAAAACATTGATATTCTATATATCTTATTAACAAAGTGCCAATTCACGTGAGCAATAACTGGAAGTTGATCTACATTCATCAGTTTGGAATGTTGAGAACGCTAATATGCTCAACAGTCATATATAAGGAGCATAATAAATGAAAAATGAAAAACTCAAATAATTAATCATGTTAAAGTGTATGTATATATATATATATATATATATATATATATATATATATATATATATATATATATATATATATATATATATATATGGGAAGAGGAAGGTAGTGGGAGAGAGGATCGATGGAGTTAGGATAGTCCTGGAAGAGACGGGAGACCCAGGAACCGTCCATGATAGACTAAAAACATAATCACTCCTGTATTAACCACAACACACCAACCCAAACATCCCACTTAACCTATCGATCTATACACAAAATCGTCAATATAACGGTGCTTTAATGGTCTCTAATATCTACGGGTTCATCATAGCCGGTGCTACTTGGAACTTTATGTTCCCAGTAGCGAATCATTAACAACAACAATGGTCTCTAATACGCATAATTAGTTGATTAACATCCGTATGAGACAAGCGATGTATTAGGTGGCCACGACCTCGGATGATTAGGATATTAACTACGGAATAGGGTAATTGAACTTGGTAATGGGTGGACAATGGCTTGTTTGACTAGACCTTGTCAATGGTCGTTGGAGGCCACTCAGGGCCATGAAGTGGTATGTGTGTGTGTGCACTTACCTAGTTGTGCTTGCGGGGGTTGAGCTCTGGCTCTTTGGTCCCGCCTCTCAACTGTATTCACTCGGACACTAAAATCGTGTGTGTGTGTGTGTGTGTGTGTGTGTGTGTGTGTGTGTGTGTGGTTAGTGAATGTGCAGCAGTTAGATTATTATGTGAACCCTGAGCCCATCCTCAGAGCAAATCCATAACTACGAGACCCCCCCCCCTTAGATATCTAGATATCTATCACAAATATCTAGATATTTGTGATGGTCTGAAAGCATATTACGGTTCCAGTAATAGTCTGAATGTAAAGTGGCAAGGAAAACTTTGTTCTAAAGAGAGATTATTCTCCTGTTATAACTTTATTCTATTATAAATCGTTGGTTTAAAATATAAAAGTATATACTATGAATTTTTGATGAATTTGGTTTCCTGTAAACGGAATTCTTGGGTACACTCAAATAGTTTTCGAATACCATGTCACATTATCGGCAATAGTAGGCCGTGTTAACGTAACCGAATGTAATGAGACCCGACCTAGCCAGCATACACAAGGGTACACAGTGAACGTGTACACGAGGATGGAACAGCAGTGAACGTACAGTGAACGTACACAGTGAACGTGTACACGAGGATGGAACAGCAGTGAACGTACAGTGAACGTACACAGTGAACGTGTACACGAGGATGGAACAGCAGTGAACGTGTACACGAGGATGGACCAGCAGTGAACGTACAGTGAACGTACACAGTGAACGTGTACACGAGGATGGAACAGCAGTGAACGTACAGTGAACGAACAGAGCGCGCGACTAAGCATTGGTGAAGTACACGATAAATTTAATATAAGGTCAATATACAACTGCCTCCCTGCCACAGTCCCTTATAGTCCCTGCCACTGTCCATGTTGCTACTGTCCATGTTGCTACTGTCCATGTTGCTACTGTCTATGTTGCTACTGTCTATGTTGCTACTGTCCATGTTGCTACTGTCCATGTTGCTACTGTCTATGTTGCTACTGTCTATGTTGCTACTGTCTATGTTGCTACTGTCCATGTTGCTACTGTCCATGTTGCTACTGTCCATGTTGCTACTGTCCATGTTGCTACTGTCCATGTTGCTACTGTCCATGTTGCTACTGTCCATGTTGCTACTGTCTATGTTGCTACTGTCCATGTTGCTACTGTCCATGTTGCTACTGTCCATGTTGCTACTGTCCATGTTGCTACTGTCCATGTTGCTACTGTCCATGTTGCTACTGTCCATGTTGCTACTGTCTATGTTGCTACTGTCCATGTTGCTACTGTCTATGTTGCTACTGTCCATGTTGCTACTGTCCATGTTGCTACTGTCCATGTTGCTACTGTCCACGTTGCTACTGTCTATGTTGCTACTGTCTATGTTGCTACTGTCCATGTTGCCACTGTCTATGTTGCTACTGTCCATGTTGCTACTGTCCATGTTGCTACTGTCCATGTTGCTACTGTCCATGTTGCTACTGTCCATGTTGCTACTGTCCATGTTGCTACTGTCCATGTTGCTACTGTCTATGTTGCTACTGTCTATGTTGCTACTGTCTATGTTGCTACTGTCCATGTTGCTACTGTCCATGTTGCTACTGTCCATGTTGCTACTGTCCATGTTGCTACTGTCCATGTTGCTACTGTCCATGTTGCTACTGTCCATGTTGCTACTGTCCATGTTGCTACTGTCCATGTTGCTACTGTCCATGTTGCTACTGTCTATGTTGCTACTGTCCATGTTGCTACTGTCTATGTTGCTACTGTCCATGTTGCTACTGTCCATGTTGCTACTGTCCATGTTGCTACTGTCCATGTTGCTACTGTCTATGTTGCTACTGTCTATGTTGCTACTGTCCATGTTGCCACTGTCTATGTTGCTACTGTCCATGTTGCTACTGTCCATGTTGCTACTGTCCATGTTGCTACTGTCCATGTTGCTACTGTCCATGTTGCTACTGTCCATGTTGCTACTGTCCATGTTGCTACTGTCCATGTTGCTACTGTCCATGTTGCTACTGTCCATGTTGCCACTGTCTATGTTGCTACTGTCCATGTTGCTACTGTCCATGTTGCTACTGTCCATGTTGCCACTGTCTATGTTGCTACTGTCCATGTTGCTACTGTCCATGTTGCTACTGTCCATGTTGCTACTGTCCCTGATGCTACTGTCCATGTTGCTACTGTCCATGTTGCTACTGTCCATGTTGCTACTGTCCATGTTGCTACTGTCCATGTTGCTACTGTCCATGTTGCTACTGTCCATGTTGCCACTGTCTATGTTGCTACTGTCCATGTTGCTACTGTCCATGTTGCTACTGTCCATGTTGCCACTGTCTATGTTGCTACTGTCCATGTTGCTACTGTCCATGTTGCTACTGTCCATGTTGCTACTGTCCCTGATGCTACTGTCCATGTTGCTACTGTCCATGTTGCTACTGTCCATGTTGCTACTGTCTATGTTGCTACTGTCCATGTTGCCACTGTCTATGTTGCTACTGTCCATGTTGCTACTGTCCATGTTGCTACTGTCTATGTTGCTACTGTCCCTGATGCTACTGTCCATGTTGCTACTGTCCATGTTGCTACTGTCTATGTTGCTACTGTCCATGTTGCTACTGTCTATGTTGCCACTGTCCATGTTGCTACTGTCTATGTTGCTACTGTCCATGTTGCTACTGTCCATGTTGCTACTGTCTATGTTGCTACTGTCCCTGATGCTACTGTCCATGTTGCTACTGTCCATGTTGCTACTGTCTATGTTGCTACTGTCCCTGATGCTACTGTCCATGTTGCTACTGTCCATGTTGCTACTGTCCATGTTGCTACTGTCCATGTACCTCTCTCACCTGTCTGAACCCTCAGGTGATCAATCGTACCCATCAGGGTGTACCTGAGCACCTGTTCACCCCCGCCCCCCCTCCAGGTAGCCCCATTAAGGGGGGCGTGTGTCCCCCTATTTACAACCAATTAGCGATTATAGCTTTATTAGCGGAAGTAGTGAGTTTGGAAGTGACTTATCTCTTATATTACAGTTTATGCCAGGAAATGGGGGAAGGGGGGGTATGATAGCCATGGGGCTATGAGGGAGGGAGGTAGAGTGATGGGTAGGGGAAGCGATTTGGGGGAATAGGGGGGAGGGAAGGAGAGGGGGAAGAAAAGATCCATAAATGAAAAAATATATTTACCCCCAAAAAATTGAAACATACAGACACACACATACAACAATAAAAATAGAAATAGGGACAGAGAATACATAGATAAATAACATAAAAATAAATAAAAAAATAGAATAAAAATACCCAAATAATTCCACGTTAGGGCCAGTACATATATACAACAAAATATATATTTTTTTCCTAAATTGAATGATTGGAAGCCCTCTGATTGGATGCCATTTGTGGATAATATAGCCTTGACCTCTGACCTAGCAAAGGAAGATGAGACATCGACCAACGTCCAAATATTGACCTTTAACCAAATATCTCAAATAATCAATATAACCTCCTCTAGTGATGACCCCAAAACACCTAGAGTATTACGAAGGTCTCTCGTTTACGTATCATGAGTCGTTCGATAGTTAAAAGCGGGAATACGAACACAGATAGACATATAGATAGACAGACAGACAGACAGACAGACAGACAGACAGACAGACAGACAGACAGACAGACAGACAGACAGACAGACAGACAGACAGACAGACGAAGGCGTGAGACAGGAATCTATGCACCTGAGGCCTCTGGAACTCATTTCTTTTTCTGTATATTTGGTATATATTTAGAGGGAAAATTAAATTTTGAGAAGAAAGGGAATTTCATGCTCATGATTTTCTCCCTCATTCCCCTCTTCCCCCAGTTCATTCCCCTTTCCCTTTTTCCCATCCCTGGTCCATTTCCCTTCCCTATCCCTCCCAGTCCATTTCCCCTACCCATTTACCCATCTGGGAGTAAGATATTATGAGCACAAGTGAGGTGGTTTAGGGGGTGTGTGTATGACCCCTTCCCCTCTTTTATGCTGTCCATGTTGCTACTATGTTGCTACTGTCCATGTTGCTACTGTCCATGTTGCTACTGTCCATGTTGCTACTGTCCATGTTGCTACTGTCCATGTTGCTACTGTCCATGTTGCCACTGTCCATGCTGCTACTGTCCATGTTGCTACTGTCCATGTTGCTACTATGTTGCTACTGTCCATGTTGCCACTGTCCATGCTGCTACTGTCCATGTTGCTACTGTCCATGTTGCTACTGTCCATGTTGCCACTGTCCATGCTGCTACTGTCCATGTTGCTACTGTTCATGTTGCTACTATGTTGCTACTGTCCATGTTGCTACTGTCCATGTTGCTACTGTCCATGTTGCTACTGTCCATGTTGCTACTGTCCATGCTGCTACTGTCCATGTTGCCACTGTCCATGTTGCTACTGTCCATGTTGCCACTGTCCATGCTGCTACTGTCCATGTTGCTACTGTTCATGTTGCTACTATGTTGCTACTGTCCATGTTGCTACTGTCCATGTTGCTACTGTCCATGTTGCTACTGTCCATGCTGCTACTGTCCATGTTGCCACTGTCCATGCTGCTACTGTCCATGTTGCTACTGTTCATGTTGCTACTGTCCATGTTGCTACTGTCCATGTTGCTACTGTCCATGTTGCTACTGTCCATGTTGCTACTGTCCATGTTGCTACTGTCCATGTTGCTACTGTCCATGCTGCTACTGTCCATGTTGCCACTGTCCATGCTGCTACTGTCCATGTTGCCACTGTCCATTCTGCTACTTTCAACACATGACGAGTCTGTGGTTGTCAATACAACAGTCTATTGTCCTAATTGGTCAGGTGATCTGCATGCTGCACTTTAGGTATGATAGACTGTTTTCTGTCTCTCTCTCTCTCTCTCTCTCTCTCTCTCTCTCTCTCTCTCTCTCTCTCTCTCTCTCTCTCTCTCTCTCTCTCTCTCTCTCTCTCTCTCTCTCTCTCTCTCTCTCTCTCTCTCTCTCTCTCTCTCTGCTACCTTGGAGAGGGTAGAGTGTCTCTCCCTATCACACTTGTACTTGTTTAATGTTACCAGGCATATTTTATTCACATTCCTATTAATCTCCTCCTTTTCCACCTCCTTCTCCTACTCCCTTCTTCGTTGATCAACATTGATCAATCGAGAGTTTTGACCATTGATCAATCATGGGGGTTATCACCACTCTAATCGGCCAATTCCCCCATTTATCGCAACCCATTGACCCATCTGACTGTTGTGGCAGCTGCTGACACCTTAATCTCTATTGTATTCCCATTTGTAAATAGGAGATTGTTGTATTTTGTTATTATGCTACTTTTTGTAATCATCCTTTTATCTGAGTGCTTTTGTGTATGTCTGTTGATAGCATATTATATATCTCATTTTTTGTAACTGTTTTTGTTATCGTGGATTTGTTTTTGTAACTGGGATGTGTCGGAGCATTGTAACACGTTCTGGGATGTGTCGGAGCATTGTGACACGTTCTGGGATGTGTCGGAGTATTGTAACACGTTCTGGGATGTGTCGGAGCATTGTGACACGTTCTGGGATGTGTCGGAGCATTGTAACACGTTCTGGGATGTGTCGGAGCATTGTGACACGTTCTGGGATGTGTCGGAGCATTGTGACACGTTCTGGGATGTGTCGGAGCATTGTGACACGTTCTGGGATGTGTCGGAGCATTGTGACACGTTCTGGGATGTGTCGGAGCATTGTGACACGTTCTGGGATGTGTCGGAGCATTGTAACACGTTCTGGGATGTGTCGGAGCATTGTGACACGTTCTGGGATGTGTCGGAGCATTGTGACACGTTCTGGGATGTGTCGGAGCATTGTAACACGTTCTGGGATGTGTCGGAGCATTGTGACACGTTCTGGGATGTGTCGGAGCATTGTGACACGTTCTGGGATGTGTCGGAGCATTGTGACACGTTCTGGGATGTGTCGGAGCATTGTGACACGTTCTGGGATGTGTCGGAGCATTGTGACACGTTCTGGGATGTGTCGGAGCATTGTAACACGTTCTGGGATGTGTCGGAGCATTGTGACACGTTCTGGGATGTGTCGGAGCATTGTGACACGTTCTGGGATGTGTCGGAGCATTGTGACACGTTCTGGGATGTGTCGGAGCATTGTGACACGTTCTGGGATGTGTCGGAGCATTGTGACACGTTCTGGGATGTGTCGGAGCATTGTGACACGTTCTGGGATGTGTCGGAGCATTGTGACACGTTCTGGGATGTGTCGGAGCATTGTGACACGTTCTGGGATGTGTCGGAGCATTGTAACACGTTCTGGGATGTGTCGGAGCATTGTGACACGTTCTGGGATGTGTCGGAGCATTGTGACACGTTCTGGGATGTGTCGGAGCATTGTGACACGTTCTGGGATGTGTCGGAGCATTGTGACACGTTCTGGGATGTGTCGGAGCATTGTGACACGTTCTGGGATGTGTCGAAGCATTGTGACACGTTCTGGGATGTGTCGGAGCATTGTGACACGTTCTGGGATGTGTCGGAGCATTGTGACACGTTCTGGGATGTGTCGGAGCATTGTGACACGTTCTGGGATGTGTCGGAGCATTGTGACACGTTCTGGGATGTGTCGGAGCATTGTGACACGTTCTGGGATGTGTCGGAGCATTGTGACACGTTCTGGGATGTGTCGGAGCATTGTAACACGTTCTGGGATGTGTCGGAGCATTGTGGAAGCAACTGGTCACCTTAAAGCGCACAAACGTCTGTGATAAGAAAAGATTTCGTGTTCAGATTACCTGAAGAAGGGATATGAGATAAACTATGTGTGTCGAACTCTCTTGAGATATGCTCAGTGTTTAAGCCACAGCCTATTCCCCTCCGATTTGATTTTTCTTATTGGGGAGAAGGCTGGTTAAGACAAACTTAATATAGCGATTATATGACTCCATTGATCGGTCTGTTGAAGCGACCATGATTAATATATATAATTAAATCACCTTCAGAACTACGTGAGAGTAATTTGTCATTCTCAGGAATGTAAGATGTAGAGATGGACGGTAGAGCGACGGTCTCGCTTGATGCAGATCGGCGTTCAATCCCCGACTATACAAGTGGTTGGGGCACCATTCCTTCCCCCTGTCCCATCCCAAATCCTTATCCTGACCCCTTCCCAGTGCTATATAGTCGTAATGGCTTGGTGCTTTCCCTTGATAATTCCTTCCTTCCTTCACCTAGTTGTGTTTGCGGGGATTGAGCTCTGGCTCTTTGGTCCCGCCTCTCAGCTGTCAATCAACTGGAGTATTTGTTTATTTGCACCTGTTCTTGTTTGTTTCTACAAGTACTTGATATCTGTCCAGGACTGGACAGTATATCTAACCCTTGTCTTATGGTAAACACTCCTGGTCATTTGTCCAAAGGCTGACACTACTTAGCATTTGTCCAGGGCTTAGACACACACACAGTGTCTTATGGTAAACACTGCTGATCATTTGTCCAAAGGTTGGCACTACTTAGCATTTGTCCAGGGCTTAGACACACACACAGTGTCTTATGGTAAACACTGCTGATCATTTGTCCAAAGGTTGGCACTACTTAGCATTTGTCCAGGGCTTAGACACACACACAGTGTCTTATGGTAAACACTGCTGATCATTTGTCCAAAGGCTGACACTACTTAGCATTTGTCCAGGGCTTAGACACACACACAGTGTCTTATGGTAAACACTGCTGATCATTTGTCCAAAGGTTGGCACTACTTAGCATTTGTCCAGGGCTTAGACACACACACAGTGTCTTATGCTAAACACTGCTGGTCATTTGTCCAAAGGTTGGCACTACTTAGCATTTGTCCAGGGCTTAGACACACACACAGTGTCTTATGCTAAACACTGCTGGTCATTTGTCCAAAGGTTGGCACTACTTAGCATTTGTCCAGGGCTGACGGTGCCTAAGTTTTGTCCAGGATTGACAGTACGTGACACCGTGACAGATGACAGTGTGTCAAAGGGGCTGTCATATGTTCCCACACGCAAGTTCTGTGAAATACTGTTTCATATTGTCCTCTTACCTTAGTTTTGTCCCTCTCCCTGCCTTTAATCCCTTCCCTAACTCTACCACCTCCCTACCCCCTTACCTACAAACCCCCCTCCTGTCAATAATCTATACATTCCCCCGCCTCTATAAGTCTCTCTCTGCGGGTAATAATTCCTAATAATTCTCTGAGATAATAATTTCTAATGGGTAGTTTGTCACTCTCGTGCCTTGTTATTTATGTACGGTGGTAGGTGGGTGTATGTGTGTGTGTTTACCTGTGTGTGTGTGTGCCTGTGTGTGTGTACCTGTGTGTGTGTGTACCTGTGTGTGTGTACCTGTGTGTGTGTGCCTGTGTGTGTGTTTACCTGTGTGTGTGTGTACCTGTGTGTGTGTATCTGTCTGTGTGTTTACCTGTCTGTGTGTGTGGATTCCCGTCCGGAGTGTGATGGAAAGTGCACACACACACACACACACACACACACACACACACACACACACACACACACACACACACACACACACACACACACACACACACACACACACCAGACCTTGTAATAGGTTCAAGTCAAATGGGGAAAATATAGACCCCATTACAACTTGTACCATTAAGTATTTTTAATCAGTGCTACATACATATACATGACTGTATACATATATACATGTATATAAACGTAGGAATGGCTACACATACTTATCTACAAGATTATGTATCTTTCACTCAGACTCCTCACTACACACAGAAATCACAATAGCGTAATGAATCAAATGAACAAATCCACAAAGACTGTAGTGGCTCAGTCGATCAAGGCGTGCCTGGGATCCTCTCAGACGCAAGTTCGAACCCTCATCACGGCCCTTGTGGAATTGTACTTAAAACTCCTCATTTAAACGTCTACACATGTTCCCTACTTTCCTCCGATATCTCACCACATGAAACCAGTGGTATAAGGAACTCCCTCTGATACCTGATATCACTGAGGTGTATAACACCAGCCCGCCGCACCTCTGCTCTGATATATGATATACCAGTGAACACTTTTTGCCCATATATTGCCGTTAGCAATGAAAGTAGAGGTTATAAGTTACTAAAGTAGAGGTTATAAGTTACTTTACCGTAGCAATTGGGGAGGATAGAAGGGTCTTAGACACGTCAGAAAGTGTAGCTCGGTTGTTACTTTTATTTAAATGTGTGTATATATATATATATATATATATATATATATATATATATATATATATATATATATATATATATATATGTGTGTGTGTGTGTGTGTGTGTGTGTGTGTGTGTGTGTGTGTGTGTGTGTGTGTGTGTGTGTGTGTGTGTGTGTGTTCCTTGATGGGACTTTGTGCATTGTTAGCAGCTTTGAAAGGGATGTTGTTGTCTTGCCTATATATTGAAATCATTAGGACTAACAATGTCTCACATGCCTTCACATGTCCCAGGTATAGACATAGACAACATTCATCTCTTTCAAGAGGTTTCGTTTGATCAACTCGACTGTTGCTATCAGGTATATACACACCTGGACCAACTAACCTAAAGAGCCTTGAGGTCATAGGAAACATCGTGGAGGGCTGTAAACTCACCCCCCTGCCCTGAGCCGTGAAGGAGGTTCAGATCCAATAAGACACAGATCCCACAAGTTCAGTCACAGGCAGTGAGAAGAGACTATGTGGGTCCAGCTATCTGGCTCTCTCTACCCCACGGGCCAACCCCCCTACACCGGTCGAAACCTAACCCAATAATTAACCCCCCACAACCCTCCCTCAGTCACCTACTCCTCCACAACCCTTGCTAACACAACACACCAATAAACCCACAACAAATATCTTCCTAGACCTTGAACCCCAGTTGTTCTTCTTGAGGTTATCTTGAGATGATTTCGGGGCTTTAGTGTCCCCGCGGCCCGGTCCTCGACCAGGGCTCCACCTCCAGGAAGCAGCCCGTGACAGCTGACTAACACCCAGGTACCTATTTTACTGCTAGGTAACAGGGGCATAGGGTGGTTATCTTGAGGTTATCTTGAGATGATTTCGGGGCTTTTTAGTGTCCCCGCGGCCCGGTCCTCGACCAGGCCTCCACCCCCAGGAAGCAGCCCGTGACAGCTGACTAACACCCAGGTACCTATTTTACTGCTAGGTAACAGGGGCATAGGGTGGTTATCTTGAGGTTATCTTGAGATGATTTCGGGGCTTTTTAGTGTCCCCGCGGCCCGGTCCTCGACCAGGGCTCCACCTCCAGGAAGCAGCCCGTGACAGCTGACTTACACCCAGGTACCTATTTTACTGCTAGGTAACAGGGGCATAGGGTGAAACAAAACTCTGTCCATTGTTTCTCGCCGGTGCCTGGGATCGAACCCAGGACCACACGATCACAAGTCCAGTGTGCTGTCCGCTCGGTCGACCAGCTCCTCAGTCACCCCTCTGGTAGTACACAGCTTCTAAACCATCAACACGAAGATAACATAGCAAAATCAGCATCAGAAGTAGCTTCAGCTCGAACCTTCGTCTCTACCATGAAAAATATTCACCCAAAGCCGGCCATAATTGACACTAATGGATCCTGAACCACGCTGTTGCCTCCTCATATTATATTGCCACTTGAAGCAGAGACACGGCAGCCAGTTATCAATGCAACCCGTTCTCGCAAATTTAATAAGTCAATATTGACTTATTAAATATGTGCATAGGTGACATACTTAACATAATAGTTTCCCTTGAAAAGCTTCATAGAAAACACCGACCTTACCTAACCTACTTAGTATGTTAAGATAAGCATCTTATTGCTTCGTAATTACAATTATTACCTAACCTATACCTATAATAGGTTAAGTAACAATTGTAATTACGAAGCTATAAGATGCTTATTTTAACATACTAAGTAGGTTAGGTAAGGTCGGTGTTTTCTATGAAGCTTTTCAAGGGAAACTATTATGTTTAGTATGTCACCTATGCACGTAACTAATAAGTCAATATTGACTTATTAAATTTGCGAGAACGGGTTGATCAATGTCCACGGCGGAACTATTTGTTGCTAAATGAGACTAATAGCCACATTGCAAGTTGCAAAATACAGTCTGCAACGACCTCGAAGGGAGCCGGTCGGCCGAGCGGACAGCACGCTGGACTTGTGATCCTGTGGTCCTGGGTTCGATCCCAGGCGCCGGCGAGAAACAATGGGCAGAGTTTCTTTCACCCTATGCCCCTGTTACCTAGCAGTAAAATAGGTACCTGGGTGTTAGTCAGCTGTCACGGGCTGCTTCCTGGGGGTGGAGGCCTGGTCGAGGACCGGGCCGCGGGGACACTAAAGCCCCGAATTCATCTCAAGATAACCTCAAGATAACCTCTAAAAACCAGTATTCAAGCCTTGCACATATTGGGGCATGACACGCAGTGAGGGTATCGAACCCTTGCTGGCATCTTTCGTGGCTAACATCACGCAGGAAGATGTATCTATACGATGGGACCCAGTAAACTGTGGTTTACCGTAGTGTGTGTTCAAAACCTTGGGCCAGATTCACGAAGCAGTTACGCAAGCACTTACGAACGTGAACATCTTTCCTCAATATTTGACGGCTTTGGTTACATTTATTAAACATATATATATCGACTTAACAATGGTCCAGGACGGACCGAAACGTCGTCGTCCCTTCACTTTCTAGTGTATGGTCTGGTCAACATATTTCACCCACGTTATTGTGACTCCTCGCCTACTTATAAGAACTTTCTCACAATATATAAAACCAACCTGTTCTACAAAGAACATGGCATTTCAACCCTCTTTTCGCAAGGCCAAAACCAGAAAATGGAAGCGAAACTGACATACTCTCCTGTTTTCTGTTTTACATCCTCTGGTAGCTTAGAAGACAACATTATAAACTAACAATACAATACAATACAATACAATTTTATTTAGGTAAGGTACATACATACAATAATTTTTTACAAGGATTGGTTGACTTATAGGTAGAGCTAGTACATACAATGCCTAAAGCCACTATTACGCAAAGCGTTTCGGGCATAAAACCGCGATCTTAACATTGTAAAACCTTATCAGGACGCTCTGATAAAATATCAAATCATCAAAGTACTGGCTAAATATCTCCAGTAAACCAAAACAAACAATTAATCCACATATGTTTGTTTTCAGACATTCAAACCGCCCGGGCAACCAGTCACAGAAAACGTGAATCTTGTAAACAAAGGGACAGAAGCGCCCAGCTCACGATGTCAACACAGCCCATGGCCGTCATCCTCTACCTCTTTCTGACCGTTTATCAGGTGTATCCAACAGTGCCGCGTCTCCCAACACTCCCACACCTGCCATAAAGAAGGTACATATATATGGACGGGTCATGGTATATATGAAAAGGGTTATAACATGTGTTTTTGTAGTGATTAGCTGACGCCCAGAGCCCGTCCGTCCGTCAGCATGGCTGGACCAGGAGGATTATGTTGAGTGATTAGTATGGTTGATTGGTTGGATTAATGTGGCAGTACGGTAGGATTAACGAGGCAGTTTGTTTGGATTAATATGGCAATATGTTAGGATTAATATGGTAGTATGTTAGGATTAATGTGGAAGTACAGTAGGATTAATGTGGCAGTACAGTAGGATTAATATGGCAGTACAGTAGGATTAATATGGCAGTACGATAGGATTAATATGGCAGTACAATAGGATTAATATAGCAGTATGTTGGGATTAATATAACAGTATCTTAGGATTAATATGGCCGTAGGGTTGGATTAATATGGAAGTACAGTAGGATTAATATGGCAGTACGGTAGGATTAATATGGCAGTACAGTAGGATTAATATGGCAGTACGGTAGGATTAATATGGAAGTACGGTAGGATTAATATAGCAGTATGTTGGGATTAATATGGCAGGATGTTAGGATTAATATGGCAGTACGGTAGGATTAATATAGCAGTATATTGGGATTAATATGGCAGTACGGTAGGATTAATATAGCAGTACGGTAAGATTAATATGGCAGTACGGTAGGATTAATATAACATTGTTAGGATTAATCAGTCCTGTGAACCGGTTAGATTCCACCTAATGGTATGTCAGGATTAACTGAGGATTACCGTAAACCTGAGTTTACCTGAGATCCACTAACACGAGTAGCCTCGACTGGGACAGGAAGCTGGCGGCTTGTCGAAGGCCCCCCCCCCCCTATTTGCCCATTTTGGGTCCAATTTTCCAATCTGGAAGAATGATTAGAGTTAATGGGAGAGAATGGCAGCAAAAGCGACTCTTATGTTATTCAATTTCAATCATTTATTCCAATCAAGTGAAGTTAAATCATCTTAAATTGAGTGAATAATGTTTTCTTTGCTTAGCCAATCGCCTGCAAGATTCGTGACTTGTTGAAATGATTTGACGTTGCAGCCGGTTGCTGTAAATCTTGTTCTGCAAATATTACATATTTTGTTATGCTGAGAGGGGCGAGGTTACCTTGCTTCGTGTGGTGGGGTCGTTTGGGGGTGTCAGGCGCTGGCGGTACCGCTAGTTTGGTAGTTAATGCGTGAAGGAACAATGTAGAGCATTCTGTGGACCTTATAGAAGTACACTGAAACGCGTTGGTATAGCAACTGTCCATTGGATTGGTTGGTACCACGATAATCTTGTACGATACAGGATATATAGGGGCTCGAGTCTCGTACAATACAGGATATATAGGGGTTCGAGTCTTGTACAATACAGGATATATAGGGGTTCGAGTCTTGTACAATACAGGATATATAGGGGTTCGAGTCTTGTACAATACAGGATATATAGGGGTTCGAGTCTTGTACAATACAGGATATATAGGGGTTCGAGTCTCGTACAATACAGGATATATAGGGGTTCGAGTCTTGTACAATACAGGATATATAGGGGTTCGAGTCTCGTACAATACAGGATATATAGGGGTTCGAGTCTTGTACAATACAGGATATATAGGGGTTCGAGTCTTGTACAATACAGGATATATAGGGGTTCGAGTCTTGTACAATACAGGATATATAGGGGTTCGAGTCTCGTACTATACAGGATATATAGGGGTTCGAGTCTCGTACTATACAGGATATATAGGGGTTCGAGTCCCCCCTGATCCATGTGGCTAGGCAGCGTCCCTTCACTCCCGTCCTCAAATCCCAGACCCTTGTTCCCGTGGCTCGTTCAAGTGTCACGTGGTCAAGCAATTTAAGTGCTTTATCCGATTAATTAACTACCTTACCTGTCCTGTATCTTGTCGGGGGGGGGGGGGGGGGGGGGAGCACACCTGAGGTGCCGGATCGTCCCTTTTAGGAGGCTTCCAGGACACCTCTAGAACATCCAGGGTTTCCAGGAAACCTCTAGAACATCTAGGGCTTCCAGGACACCTCTAGAACATCCAGGGTTTCCAGGAAACCTCTAGAACATCTAGGGTTTCCAGGAAACCTCTAGAACATCCAGGGTTTCCAGGAAACCTCTAGATCATCTAGGGCTTCCAGGACACCTCTAGAACATCCAGGGTTTCCAGGAAACCTCTAGAACATCTAGGGCTTCCAGGAAACCTCTAGGAAACCTCTAGAACATCTAGGGCTTCCAGGAAACCTCTAGGAAACCTCTAGAACATCTAGGGCTTCCAGGAAACCTCTAGGAAACCTCTAGAACATCTAGGGCTTCCAGGAAACCTCCAGGACACCTCTAGAACATCTAGGGCTTCCAGGAAACCTCTAGAACATCTAGGACTTCCAGGAAACCTCTAGAACATCTAGGACTTCCAGGAAACCTCTAGAACATCTAGAGCTTCCAGGAAACCTCTAGAACATCTAGGACTTCCAGGAAACCTCTAGGAAATCTCTAGAACATCTAGAGCTTCCATGAAACCTCTAAAACATCTAGGACTTCCAGGAAACCTCTAGGAAATCTCTAGAACATCTAGAGCTTCCATGAAACCTCTAAAACATCTAGGACTTCCAGGAAACCTCTAGGAAATCTCTAGAACATCTAGAGCTTCCATGAAACCTCTAAAACATCTAGGACTTCCAGGAAACCTCTAGGAAATCTCTAGAACATCTAGAGCTTCCATGAAACCTCTAAAACATCTAGGACTTCCAGGAAACCTCTAGGAAATCTCTAGAACATCTAGAGCTTCCATGAAACCTCTAAAACATCTAGGACTTCCAGGAAACCTCTAGGAAATCTCTAGAACATCTAGAGCTTCCAGGAAACCTCTAAAACATCTAGGACTTCTAGGAAACCTCTTGAACATCTAGGACTTCCAGGAAACCTCTAGGAAACTTCTAGAACATCCAGGGCTTCCAGGAAACATCTAGGAAACTTCTAGAACATCCAGGGCTTCCAGGAAACCTTTAGGGAACATCCAGGGCTTCCATAAGTACCTTTGCCGATATCAAGAACCATCGAGAGGTTTACCAACTTCCTGAATACTCTCGGTTCACTTGGCTTCGTTCTCGACTCTCAATCTGGCCTCCCGGGTTGGGTTCCCAAGCGGGACAGGAAGTGATTGGGCACCTTTCCTCTCAACTATTGTTATCCGTTCAACTAGCAGTAAATAGGCATGCGGGAGTTAGGCAACTGTTGTGGGGGTTGCATCGTATAGGTAGTCAGTAGTTTGACCTTGATGGTGGGGCTTAATATAAGCCGAAAGTATTATATATATATACAGGCTTCCTGTCCCAGACAACGGGATTTATTACATTGTAACGGTGTCTTGTCTTAGTCGTCCATACAGACAGAAAGAAGAGTTGAATGCAAGATACAGCTTCAATCTCAATTCGACACAATTAACCAGATTGAAATACCTTATATTTGGGCCGTTATTGAAAGGGTCATTTCAATTATAACCAGACTGCTGGCTATGTAGAGAGGCTGTTAGAATGTCTAAATAACATCCTATGCATAAGATCTTTAATTTATTATGTCTCATTTTGCTCTAATGCCTGACATAGAAGTGAAAGCGATGAGAATCATTCCCAAATGCATTTATGCCAGCGACATACTTAATATGCGATACAGAACTCAGTCTTCCCAGCGTCAGAGAAAAGGCAATTGAACTCCGAACGTTCCAAATTTACAACCTGATATGGGAAGGGAATGATGCCAGGAAGTTCCTGTACTCTGAGAGATCACCCCTTTTCAAATTACTATCCATCGTTTCGCCCCAAAGAAACTAATTAAAGCTCATCTCTGAGCTCGTCTTGAAGTCATGCAATAACCTAGATTTATAATCTGGCACGACTCCCTCTCTCAGACTGTGTACAGTATGGTAATGACTGTCTTGAGCGCCCTTGCTTAGACGCGGTCCAAGTCTTCCTCTTGTCTCAAGAGATATATCAGAGAAACATTTTATATAAAATATATATTATATATCCTTCTCACCCCTCTTCCCATCTTTCTCTTCTCTCTCTTTCCCGCTTTCTCCAGCCTCTTCACAAGCATCCCTCTCTCTCTCTCTCTCTCTCTCTCTCTCTATCTCTCTCTATCTCTATCTCTATCTCTCTCTCTCTCTCTCTCTCTCTATCTCTATCTCTCTCTCTCTCTCTCTCTCTCTCTCTCTCTCTCTCTCTCTCTCTCTCTCTCTCTCTCTCTCTCTCTCTCTCTCTCTCTCTCTCTCTCTCTCTCTCTCTCTCCCCCCCTCCCTCCCTCCCTCCCTCCCTCCCTCCCTCTCTCCCTCCTCAATATCCACTTAAACTGTTAAGTCTCACAAAAAAAACACAATGTCTGTTTCAGACTTGATCCTCAAAAATTGCAAGGTAATGGGTAAGGGAGGGGGAGCTGTATATGTCAATATTTCTTTAAATATGTCACTAGGGCCGACCCGAGCTGACCAATAGCTCTCCTTCCCCATGAGTCATATGGGAAAAACTGGCTGAGGCTAGCCCCAGGCGTTTGGACACACACACACACACACACACACACTCACTCACTCACTCACTCACTCACTCACTCACTCACTCACTCACTCACTCACTCACTCACTCACCGTGATTGTTTTCACGAGGAATCGTTCTCATATTGAATTCCAAATCCACGTTGAGATAGCAACCAAAGCCGAAACCAGTTCTCTTAAAGAACCCTATATAATTTTCGATTTTCTGCGAGTGGTTTCTGTATAGCATTAGCCCAAGTACTTCTATATACCTACATAATCCCAAGACAGGGTTAATAATATAGGCACCAACCAATATACATAGTCATACTACTGAGAGAGTAGAACCCACAGCAATAGATGAAGAGGCAATCAACTGAATCTTGTGATGAACTTGAGAAGAATCTTAAAATATCTCAACTTATATATGATTCCAGTTCTTAGTGGGCTACGTTAGCGAGTTGTACGCTCACTAGAACCCCCTGACCACAGCTAGGAGCCTTACCAGCGACGCTAACAACCATTCAACCTTGCAAAGTCAATCATACAGAACGAAATTTGCGAGAGAATGTGTGTGTGTCCTTGTAATTTTAACTCGTAAAGCGAAGTACTTGGTAAGGTAGAATTGGAGATAAACGCGAGAGATGGGATGGAGGAATAGTTAAACAAGAGATAGAGCAATAACAGAGAGAATTGAACAATAGTGGAAGGTTTTTAAGAGAGAATTGGTCAGGCTGCTGCTGGATTACTGGATCAGCCAGGCTGTGATGACTGTGTGGGGCCTTCGGGTTATGAAGATAAGCAGCTTCATAGACCAGATAATCGCCAGGAAAGGCTGGTCACAGACCATCGACAGGAAAGACTGGCCACAGACCATCGACAGGAAAGGCTGGCCACAGACCATCGACAGGAAAGACTGGCCTCAGACCATCGACAGGAAAGACTGGCCTCAGACCATCGCCAGGAAAGGCTGGCCACAGACTTACAGAAGTCTGAGGAAGTCATGAGGAAGATGACTTGGAAAAAACCAACCTTGTTTGCTTTAGCGCAGGTGAGGTGGTTGGGCGCTTTCACCAGGTGCTGTGTGTGTGTGTGTGTGTGTGCTTGTGGGCATCCGTGCGTGTGCTTTTGTTAGTGTGTGTTTGCGTGCACGAAGGTTCGTTTGTTTGCGTTCATGTCTTACGTGCTTTTGTGCTTGTATGTGTTTTTTTTTGGGGGGGGGGCGAGGGGAATGTTGCTGTAGGCTTGAAATGTAGATAAGATTTAATCCTGTAGTGCTTAATGCTATTGCTTGTACCATTGTCATCCTTTGCTCCCTTTCCAAGTCTACCTATTCCATATTGCCTCCTTTTCCATGGCTTCCTGTTCCACACTGCCCCCAACTCTACTCTCCCATATCCCTCCCCTTCCTCCTCGACTCAACGCTCCCTCATGATTTACTCCCCTTCCCTACTCAGCACATCTCTCTCTCTCTCTCAGGATGTGCAGTGAAGCCTGGAGAGAGCCAGGGAGGAGGCAACACGTCCCTGAGACGTCGCTGACACGTCCCCTTGACGTCCGGAACACCCTGACAACCACTTTGAATATATATAATATATATAATATATATATAATATATATATATATACGTGGTCGGGTCCTGCCTGTGGTGTGGGTGAACTCTTAACCAACTGTTGGTCCTTCCTGTTTACTGACGGTAAGTTGGTGTGTATGTCTAGTAATGTTTACTGGATAGTAGCTAATGTTCAGTGGTTCTAGTGCATTTAAGGTGGTTATACTGTACTTCTTCCTAGTGCATCTAAGGGGGTTATACTGTACTTCTTCCTAGTGCATCTAAGGTGGTTATACTGTACTTCTTCCTAGTGCATCTAAGGGGGTTATACTGTACTTCTTCCTAGTGCATCTAAGGGGGTTATACTGTACTTCTTCCTAGTGCATCTAAGGGGGTTATACTGTACTTCTTCCTAGTGCATCTAAGGGGGGATACACTGTACTTCTTCCTAGTGCATCGAAGGTGGTTACACTGTATTTCTTCCTAGTGCATCTTAGGTGGTTACACTGTACTTCTTCCTAGTGCATCTAAGGGGGGATACACTGTACTTCTTCCTAGTGCATCTAAGGTGGTTACACTGTACTTCTTCCTAGTGCAGCTAAGGGGTTACACTGTACTTCTTCCTAGTGCATCTAAGGGGGTTACACTGTACTTCTTCCTCGTAAATTTAAGGGGTTACACTGTACTTCTTCCTAGTGAATTTAAGGGGTTTACACTGTACTTCTTCCTAGTGAATTTAAGGGGTTACACTGTACTTCTTAGTAGTGCATCTAAAGGGTTACACTGTACTTCTTCCTAGAACATCTGAGACTAAACATTGCTGACTGTGAGTTATAATAGAGTCTTATCCTCCTAGAGTCCTTAAATATCAACATTTTTCTATGACTGTAACACCTATAGTCACTCCGGCCCAAGATGTGAAGCTTTTACGGGAATTAAGGATAAAGTCAGCTTCAAAATCTAAACTTAGACTACAGTGTATATAATGACATGATATATAGTTATAATGACTTGCTCTTTGGTCAATAATGTGATGAGATTTTGTGTAAATTAACACACAACTTTACATTCATGAGTAACGTTTTGAATTAGAATTTGAGGTCTGTAAGTTACAAGTCCGAAAGTGCGCCTGAAGTCTATTCAAACTATCTCATATACGTCAAATTTGACTTGGTTTTGGCGTAACTTCAGGCGTCCGAACGCAGGCTCAGTATTCCGTTCATATTACGGTGCTTTTAATTTCATTGAAACGCCGAAATTTTGACGTAGATTTTGACGAAATTTTGATCGTAGGCGTCAAAATAGTAGTGCATTCTAGTATGCACGTGGTGGTTTAATTCTAGTATAAATTAGTGTGACATAGATGGAGAAAGATAGAGCGAGATTAATTCTAAATCCCCTATTTAGAGGGACATTCTACATCAATTTCCATACCGCTAGGGAGCAGGATGGAGGATGATAGTGATGAACTAACTTGCGATAAGCTTCAAGCTTACTCCATCTACACAACTTGTCCATCTAGCTTAGTCCATCCTCTTGACCGGCGACCGCTGCTGCCTTTGCCTCAGAGCTTAACAAGGCTAACTATGAAGTTGTTAGCAGTGTTCGAGGTGGTTTATGTTGGAGTTTACATGAACTGCTTGTACCATGGAGTTGTTTGTGGTAGTATGACGCACCTGCATAGTGGTAAAGAGGTTTACACACACACACATCACACACACACACACACACACACACACACACACACACACACACACACACACGCACGCACGCACGCACGCGCGCGCGCATGAGTTATGAGGAAAGGCTGCGGGAAATGCACCTTACGACACTGGAAGACAGAAGAGTAAGGGGGGACATGATCACAACCTACAAAATCCTCAGGGGAATCGACTGGGTAAACAAGGATGAACTATTTCAACACTGGAGGGACGCGAACAAGGGGACACAGGTGGAAGCTGAGTACCCAAATGAGCCACAGAGACATTAGAAAGAACTTTTTCAGTGTCAGAGTAGTTAGTAAATGGAATGCACTAGGAAGTGATGTGGTGGAGGCTGACTCCATACACAGTTTCAAGTGTAGATATGATAGAGCCCAGTAGGCTCAGGAACCTGTACACCAGTTGATTGACGGTTGAGAGGTGGGACCAAAGAGCCAGAGCTCAACCCCCGCAAACACAACTAGGTGAGTACAACTAGGTGGGTACATATACACACAATGAAGGACTTTTTCAGTCTCAGAGTCGTAAATAAGTAGAACGGACTGGCTGAGCCTGTTGAAGCCAATTCGATACAGTTTTAAATATAAATACGATATGAAAAACGTGTTAAACAGACTCTCCTGAACTGAACTACTGATGGTCGAAAGGCGGGGCTTAAGAGCTGATGCTCGACCTGGCTAACTCAACTAGAAAGTACATATAATGAATATATTTCACAGCATCATTGGTGTATTTGAATTGACTTTGCTATCAAAAAATCACATATAAAACATTTTATTAATTTGTCACATGTGTGTTCCTCTTAGATAAACATCAATCAATAGATTGTTTTAGGCTCGATAGACAGGGGTTTCGTAGCTCGATAGACATATATTTTTGGTGTTGGTATTTTTAAGAAATGAATTAGCTCTTTCGTGCACAAATCGGTTGATGGCATTTTATTCTCTTGCTGATTCTGTCAGCATTTTCCCACGGTTAATCCGGTTGACTGAAGCACAGAAGCCACTCTCCGGTAAGTACCGGTGTACCTTTGTCTCTTGAGATAGACAAGTCCACTACGGGCTCACCATAGCCCGTGCTACTTGCAACTTTTGTTATAGGTAGCAAATCTTAAACAACAACTTTGTCTTACCGGATGTCAGATACAGAGTGCAACCCTTAATTACACAATTACTCTTCACTCTGGGAATAAAGTTAAACCTTTTTTACTTCGGTAAGTCTGGGACGAGTAAGAGACCTGGGGCCAGATTCACGAAGCAGTTACGCAAATACTTACGAATGTATACCCCCTCCCTGCTCAGCTCGTTGTTGCCGTGAGGGGGGCTTAGTGGGCGGCTGCCGGAGTGTGATGCTCCTTGGGACAGTCCTCTGTCCTTTTCTAGCCTTGTGCTCCTGCTGCCGTCCTCTCCAATTCTGCTGAGCACCTTTTCCTTCTGTTTCGTTTTTCTCCCCCCTCTTCTCCTGTCTGCTTGCCGTTTCCTGCCGACCTTTTGCTTGTTCTGGTTCTTCCCTTGGACTTCTTCTATTTTGACGCCCGGGTACTGGAGGAGGCATACTCTTGCACCTGTAGAACTGTAGTACCCGACGTCGAGAGCGAGGGGAACCTTTTATTGTCAATCCCCCTTTCGTCACTGAACCCGATCTCGACGGACTGTCGGTTCTTAACGTGGCGTTTGTGGGGTGTATACTCACGATTCACCCCGGCAAGATCGGCGATAGCTTCTTGTTGGGTGTCCTGCCTCTAATTGTGGCTCCATGGTGGGTGTGGGGGCACATTCGTGAATGAATTTTCCTTTTCGTCATGATGATAACCCCTGTTTTGACTGTTTCTGCTTTACCTTCTCAGGCCCGTGGGGTGGGCGACCAAGCCCTCGAGTCGGTCCGTGTTGGAAGACCGGGCTCTGTAGCCTCCGCTGCTTTGGTCCCCGACCTTGCTCCTCCTTTGGCCTCTCTGACTCCTTCCCCTGGCTCCCCTCCCTCCTCTGTGGTTAGGTCGAGCCCCTAGCCCCCAGTGGTGACTACCTCGTCCCCTGGCGCGGCTCCATCTTTAGTTGTAACTACTGTGCCTTTTAGCCCCTCTCTCTCTGGGGGTTCTCACCGCCGTCCTCGTCACGGCCGCCCTCGCTCGATTCCTTCCAGTTCTGCTACCTATCAAGCCTTGTTTGGTCCCGCTTCGTGGGCCAAATATTTTGATCTCCTCCCTCTTGATTCTGCGCCTCCTGACGATTTCTCCCTCCATCGACATCTCGTTGATTCCGTGGATGCCTCCATTACTTTCAACCCCACTCGTCTCGGTACACGTGTTGTTGCTGCTCCTTCTCAGGATGCAGCTTCCCGCTTGGCTGCCTTATCCTGCCTTGGCGAGACCCCTGTTTGGGTCTCGAAGAACGCTCAGTTGAATGCCAGTGTTGGCACTATTCTGCTCCCGCCCCATGTTTCGACCGGTGTTCGGGACCTGCGCGACTGCCACGACGATATTCGACATATCCTTGCTGCCCAGGGCCATTCTATTCTCCAGGTGGACACGTTTACTCGTCCCCCTCGTGGTAGTCGCCGTCAACCCCTCCGGGTTGTGAAGATTACCTTTGATGGTAGGACCCTTCCACCCTCTGTCATTCTTGCTGGTGCCAGGTGCTCTGTCCAGGAGTACATTCCTTCTCCTCGGCTCTGCAACAAGTGCTGGAGGTTTGGGCATGGTGTCCTCCACTGCTCCGGGACTGTCTCTCTCTGTCCTTTGTGTGGTGGCGAAGGTCACTCTAAGTCGAAGTGCACTTCTTCCCAGGCTCGTTGCTTCAACTGCGGTGAGGCCCATCCTACCTTCTCCCGTGCGTGTGTCCATTACAAGCTTGAGGCAGCCTTCCTCAACCTGAAGCACCGGGAGCGTTTATCTTTTCCTGAGGCGAGACGCCATGTTCGCCAGCTCCCGCTTTATGCTAATATCTCTTATGCTCGCGTGTTGCGCTCTTCCTCTCCTCGTCCTTCCCGCCTTCCTCAGACTCACAACCGTTTCCGGGCCTTGGACCCTGATACGCCCACTGCCCCCTCCTCTGTTCCTTTGGGTTCTCTCCCGAAGGATCCACCTCCTGGTCCTCTGTCTGGGGTTCCCCTTCTTTCTACCCGGCCTGTCTTGTCTCCTGTGTCTTCTTCCTCGTCTCCCTCCGTTCCTCCTTCCCATCCTTCCCCTCCGTCTCTTGACTCTCCCCACCGCCTGTCGGTGCAGGCTGATGTCCATCGCTCTCCAAACGGCCGTCATGTGTGCTCTCGTTCAGCTTCTCCTGTTGAGACGCTAGAATCCGTTGCCCAGTACGTGGTTGCTGGGACACCTGTCTCTTTAAGTCAGAAGCGTAAGCCTGGCTCCTCTCCTTCCTCCTCCCCGGCGGGTAAGAAGGTTTCGCTTTCTTCCTCGGCCCCTACTTCTGCCTCTCTCGCTCCTTCCCCTCCCATTTCGGTGGTTGCGCCCCCTGTTCCTGCTATGGAGGTTTCTTTAGCCCCCGCTTCCCTCTCGGTTGCTGCCCTTGCTGAGGTGCGCTCCCCTCTTTCTACCCCCCCCCCCCCCGCTTCCTTCTCGGTTGCTGCCCTTGCTGAGGTGCGCTCCCCTCTTTCTACACCCCCTCTTCCTGCTGCTGTCCTTGACTGCTCCTCTCCGTTGTCTCCTCCTCCGGACCCCGCCCGCCCACCTCTGATCTGTTCTCCCGTTTCCTTCCCTCCGTCTTTGCTCAGTTTACCCATGCCCCCTAACCCTGACTTTGCTGACCCTGATATTCTTTAACGTACTCTGTTGCTCTTTCGCCTTTGTTTCTTCCTTGTTCTCTGTTTTTGTCCTTTCTCTTCTCGTCGTTGTCCATTCTTCAATGGAACGTTCGAGGTTATTACGCCAATTTCCTCGAACTCCAACTTCTGATTTCGCGGTTTTCGCCCCTTTGTGTCAGTCTCCAGGAGCCAATGCTTGGTGCTCGTCCTGGTCGGTTTCGTGGCTATTCCTTTCTCTCCCCCCCCCCCCCTCCCCCAGCCGTTGCTGGGGCTTCTAATTCTTCTGCTCTCTTGATTCGTGCTGATGTTCCCTTTGTTCCTTTACTTTTTCCTTCGCCTCTCCATTGTTCTGCTGCTCATATCTTTGTGGGGAAATGGTACACAGTTTGTTCCATTTATCTCCCCCCGAGTGTCCCGCTTTCTCTTCCTGATCTGAAACACCTCTTGGACTCCTTGCCGGAGCCTGTGCTCTTGCTGGGTGACTTCATTTGTCGTCATTCTCTTTGGGGTGACGTTCTGACGAATACCCGGGGTCGCCTTCTTGAGCCGTTTCTCCTCTCTTCTTCCCTGTCTCTTCTGAATTCTGGTGAGCCCACTCATTTGAACTCTCGGACTTGCACCCTTTCTTGTCTTGATCTTTCTCTCTGGTCTTCTTCTCTTTAGTTAGATTTCACGTGGCAGGTTCTTGATGACCTCCATGGAAGTGATCATTTCCCCATCCTTGTTTCCTTTTTCTCTTTTCGCCCTTCCCTCTCTTTCCCTAGGTGGCAGTTTACTAAGGCGGACTGGACCCTATTTACTCTCAGTGCTGCTCTCTCTGACCTCTCCCTTCTGCCTCTCTCTCACGCTCTCCTCCTTTTTCATGACACTGTCTTCAACGCTGCCCTCCGCTCTATTCCTCGCTCTTCCTCTCGGGGTCCACAGAAGTGCGTTCCCTGGTGGAATGCGGACTCTGCTCGGGCTGTCCGCAGTAAGCGTGCAGCCTGGAAGAGGCACCGCCGTAGGCAGACGACCGATTCTTTTCTTTTCTTTCGGAAAGCGAGTGCGGTGGCCCGTAGGGCCATCCGTATGGCTAGACGTGAATGTTGGGCATCTTATGTCTCAACAATTACATCCAAAACTCCTCTGGCCCAGATCTGGAAGCGTATCCGCAAGATAGCGGGTAAGTTCGTTCCCGATGTTTCACCGGTCCTTCACCTCCATGATACTCTTGTGGCGGACCCGTTGCAGGTCACTTCCGTACTGGGTTCCCACTTTTCTTCTGTTAGCTCTGGTCTTCATCTTCCCCAATCTTTCCTTCTTCGTAAACCTGTCCTTGAGTCTCGTCCTTTAGATTTCTGCACTCGTCTTCAGCTTCCCTATAATGATCCCTTCTCTCTCTCTGAACTTCGTTCTGCCCTGGCCCTCTGCGGTTCTACGGCGGCGGGCTCCGATGGTATTCATTATGAGATGCTTCGCCATCTCCCGCCGTGCACGTCTCAGTATTTACTGAGTCTGTATAATCGGATCTGGGAGTCGTCATCAGTCCCTGAGGGCTGGCTCGATGCCGTTGTCCTCTCTGTTCGCAAACCGGGGTCTCTTGGTACTTCCCCTAAGGACTTTCGTCCTATTGCCCTCACAAGTTGTGTCTACAAACTCTTTGAACGTATGGTTAACGTTCGTCTGATGTGGTTCCTGGAACACCATCAACTCCTCTCCCCTTCTCAATTTGGTTTCCGCAAGTGCCGCAACACGACAGATGTCCTGGTGAACTTGGAGGTCTATATTCGTACTGCTTTTGCTGCAAAGACCTCCGTTGTTGCCGTTCTTTTTGACCTGGAAAAGGCTTACAACACCACTTGGCGATATCATATTCTATCTCAACTTCATTCTTTTGGCCTTAGTGGTCGTCTCCCTCTCTTTCTCCGCAGCTTCCTCTCTGGTCGTTCCTTTCGGGTGCGCCTTGGTACCGCTCACTCTGCCTCTTTTCAGCAATACGAAGGTGTGCCCCAGGGTAGTGTTCTGAGAACTACTCTTTTTCTGGTTGCCCTCAATGGTCTTCTTTCCTCTCTTCCTTCAGGTGTCTTCTCCGCTCTCTATGTCGATGATCTTACCCTTTGCTGTCAGGGTGATGATTCGCCTCTCCTTCAGCGCTGGCTTCAACTTGCAATTGATGCCGTGTCGTCTTGGGCCACCGATCATGGCTTGAAGTTCTCTACTTCTAAGACTTGTGCCATGACTTTTACGCGGAAACGGGTCGTTCTTCGTCCCTCTTTGTCACTTTTTGGTCATCCCCTTGAGTACAAAGATTCCGCGAAGCTTTTGGGGTTATTCCTTGACACTCGTTTGTCTTGGTCTCCCCATATCTCTTACCTCCATGTTGAGTGCTCTAAAGCCCTTACCCTCCTTCGGGTCTTGTCCCATACTTCTTGGGGGGCAGATAGGCGCACTCTCCTTGCTTTACATTCCTCTCTCGTCCTGTCTAAGCTCGATTATGGTTGCCCTGCTTACTCGTCTGCTTCTTCTACTCTTCGCCGTCTTGATGCTTTGCACCGTACTGGGTTGCGCCTCAGTTCTGGTGCCTTTCGTTCGACTCCCGTCCTTAGCTTGTATGTTGACACTGGCTTCCTGTCTCTCCAAGACCGCCGTGATCGCTACTGTCTTCGCTATCTTGCGCGGTCCTTACAACATCCTTCCTCTCGCCTCTGTCGTGCTTTAACTTTTACCCCTCCTGCAGTTCCTGTTCCTCTTCACCACCTCCCTCTTTCTGTCCGGTTATCTCGCCTACAGGACTCTCTTTCCGTTCGTATTTCTAATGTTTCTCCTCGTGTTGTTCCTTCTTTGCCCCCCGTGGAGAGTCCCTCTTCCGCGGTTTTGTACATCCTTGACCCGTATCACTAAAGCTTTCACCCCTCCTACGGTTCTAAAACGCCTTTTCCTTGAGCACTTTTCTTCTCACTCCCGCTCCGTTTTTGTCTTCACCGATGGGTCGAAGTCTGCGAACGGTGTTGGCTACTCTGTTGTTTTTCCTGATCGCACTTATATGTGTCGCTTACCTCCGGAGACTAGCATCTTTTACAGCAGAGCTTTATGCTATTCTCTATGCTCTTTGTCTCCTGCTTTCTCGTTGTCAGTTTTCCTTTGTAGTTGTTGTTGACTCTTGTAGTGCCCTCATGGCTCTCGGGTCCTTTAATCCGGTTCATCCAGTAGTTGTCGAGATCCAGCATTGGCTGTTTCTTGTTCACAGTAAATATAAGTCGGTTGAGTTTTGTTGGGTTCCCAGCCATATTGGTGTGTCTTTAAATGAGCATGCGGATGCTGCCGCCAAGGAAGCTGTCCGCTCTTGTCCCATCTCTCGTAAAGGTATTCCGTATTCCGACTTTTACCCGGTTATCCATTCCTCCGTCCTTACCCGTTGGCAGGCTTCTTGGTTGTCTGTTACTGGTAACAAACTACGTACTCTTAAATGTTGTGTTTCCTCGTGGCCGTCCTCCTTCCACCGTAACCGGCGGTGGGAAACAGCTCTGGCGAGGTTGCGTATTGGCCATACTCGCTTAACCCATGGTCACTTGATGGAGCGCCGCCCTGCTCCTTATTGTCCTAGTTGCATTGTCCCTCTTACGGTCGTGCATGTCCTTCTTGAATGTCCTGACTTCCAGGACGAGCGTGTGTCTTGCTTTCCGACCGCCCCTCGCGGTCACCTGTCCCTCAATAGAATTCTTGGTGACTCGGATACTTTTGATATCGTTCGCCTTATGCGTTTTTGTTCTCGTATTGGCATCGTTGGTGATATTTAGCGCCCTCTGTTTATTTTGCGCATTTGATGGTGCTACATAGCGTTCCCAGTTTGGTGTCTTCTTTTGATAATTACTTACTTTCATGCTTGTAAACTGTTTAATAAATGTAAAAAAGCCGCCAAAGATTGAGAAAAGATGTACACATTCGTAAGTACTTGCGTAACTCCTTCGTGAATCTGGCCCCAGGTGAATATCCATTTTGACGAGTCCTCAATTGCGCAGAGGCGCATGAGTAACATCGCGGAGAGAACGCAAGGGAGAAGAGATTTAGAAGATACTCGCGCGGACAGCGCAAGTCCGAACCTCAGCTGTCTGTGTGTATAATGTCTGTGTCTCGCAAGTTTATCATGAGGCTAATGGCCTGCTTGCGTACCGCCGCAGTAATAGATAGTACAAGCATTAAGGACTGGTAGTGGGGGGTAGTTAGATGGGATCTGTCTTCCAAATTGGTGCTTCCTGTACTGGGGGTTATTAACTGAGGGGGGGAGAGGGGTGGGTAAAGGGTAGTTGATGGGTCTGGGGTGCGATCCTACGGTACAGAGGTACGTTACAGTGGTACAGCATGGTACAGGAAGTCGAAGTTACAACGGTACAGGCATGGAAGTTTCAGTAGGATGAGAAATAACTGATTTCAAGTTGACAATATTCTTTCCTATTCAGGGTAAAGAATTAAGATCACTTTAAGTTAAAACCCAAAGTTTTAACTTGTTTTAAGTTTTAAAACCAGGTACCCACAGTGCCCAGGTACCCACAGTGCCCAGGTACCCTAAATGACACATACCATGTGATACCCAATGAATTTTAATGTACAATAGCTGCTACTTGAGGGGTTTAGAGTCACACTGATCTTGCACTTGAGGGGTAATACTCTGGACTTAATTCTCCCAAAACTCTACAACAACAACTTATCGAGCAGAGATTATCCCACACGACCACACCGTCAAGGGCTCTGATCAGACACGTTCACAACACGTACATACACGTTCACAACACGTACATACACGTTCACAACACGTGCATACACGTTCGCAACACGTACACACACGTTCACAACACGTATAGACACGTGCACAGCACACTTAAGTGATAGCATTCTTGCTTACACACCCGACTCACGTTAATTACCCGGAGTACCCAATGACCAGGTACTCAAATGCACTGTGTGGTACTTTAGTGTGTTCTCGAAGCCTCCGTGGCGGAGTGCCATCGTGCCACCGAGACGGAGGGCCAGCGAGGAGTGCCACCAAGGCGGTAATCCAATTGTTAAGGAAAGGGAGGGAAGTAATGACTCAAGTCTATGGAGGCGAGCAAGGAAGGCAGACGAACCAGTCCCTACGGAGGTGGAGGGAAGGATAGAATGGAGAGGTGAAGAGAATGAGCGAATAATGGTAAAGAGAGGGGATAGTAGGGAGTGAAATGGTCTATTTAAATATGGTGATGAGCGTGGCAAGCGTGAGAGAGAGAGAGAGAGAGAGAGAGAGAGAGAGAGAGAGAGAGAGAGAGAGAGAGAGAGAGAGAGAGAGCAGAAAGAATGCAAAATAACCAAGATAGTTAAGGAAATAGAGAACGGGGGAAAACAGAGGAACAGACCCGGAAAGGGAAGAGGAGGGTGCTGAGAAAAGAAGGGGGGAGAGGGGAAAGGAGGAGGAGGTAGTAAAGAGGAAGAGGGGAAGTCCTGTTGACTCAACAAGGGGGAGGAAGGCGTCCAAGGAGCCTCACATATATATGGGAGTCACCCCCCCTCACACAACCTTTCAAAACATACATCTTCAGAGGGGGAGAGAGAAAGAAAACGGAGCAAAACAAAACATGTTTCAAGGTTTCAGGCGTTTGTGTGGTGGTGGGTTGGTTACATGGGCTTGGAGTGGGTGCCGTGGGCGTAGGGTGGGTGGCGTGGGTGGGTGCCGTGAGACGGGAAAGAAGATTGACAGATGCTGTCACTTTGGGATGAGGATAGATGTTCAGGATGGTGTTCAAGCCATCAGTTTTGACTACGTGAGAAGGGCGCCTGTAGCCACCTCCTGTCTCCCAGGTGGTGTGGGGGGAGACAGGTGGTGTGTGGGGGTGGCAGGTGGTGTGTGGGGGTGGCAGGTGGTGTGTGTGGGGGTGGCAGGTGGTGTGTGGGGGTGGTAGATGGTGTGTGGGGGTGTCAGGTGGTGTGTGTGGGGGTGGTAGGTGGTGTGTGTGTGGGGGTGGCAGGTGGTGTGTATGGGTAACAGGTGGTGTGTGGGGATGGCAGGTGGTGTGTGGGGGCTACAGGTGGTGTGTAGGAGATTATTAATAACTCTGTTAGCAAAACTACTCTCTCAGGATCAGAACGAATTGCTTTTATAAATTAAAGAATATAATATGTGTTTCAGGCAACTGGAAATGTGTCCATGACTTGGGGGATAGCAGTCTCGCCTCCAGGAGGATTGACTAGGCCCCAGACCAGTCACCCCGGAAACATCTCCACTACCGTCTCCTTACCAGGTATGTAGCCTTGATACGCTAACGGTACAGAAAGATAGTGAGATTTCACCTTGAATACGCTACATATTCGTCATTATTTTCTGATTTAAGGTGTTGCTAGCATATTGTGCTGTGGGAGGAGATTGTGTTAGTATTAGTGTGTTGGGAACACAGCCACAGCGCCAGAGAGGTATAAACCGCTCTGGAATGCTGAATGTTAATTAACTGGTGGTGGTTCGAGGGTCTTTGTAAGAGAAAGCCAGTCAGTTCCCAGCCTCATCATCTCCCAGGGGTCATCTCCCACACACTCTCTGATGCTTTATATATCATTTCATTTTTCCCTTGTCGTTTGTCTCTCCAAACTTCATCCATCGAGAAGAAATGTGTAGCCAAGAGTAGCTGTGTTGTGTGTCCTCTCGCTTGGGGGTAGTTGTTCCGTGCTTCACGTGGTTATTATTCTCTCTGTCTCTCTGTCTGTCTGTCTCTCTCTGTCTCTCTCTCTCTCTCTCTCTCTCTCTCTCTCTCTCTCTCTCTCTCTCTCTCTCTCTCTCTCTCTCTCTCTCTCTCTCTCTCTCTCTCTCTCTCTCTCTCTCTCTCTCCCCCCATTGTTTCAACTTTTCCCCTCAACCCCTTTTCCTATACTCTACACCCCTCAGTCTCTCCCCTTGTCTCTTCCCTCCCCTCCCCCCCCAAGCCCTACTGCCACAAAATTACAATTTCTTCCCTAAAATTAACCAAGTAAATCGAATTAAGAGACGTGGAAGTTTTCTGCAGTAGCCGCGTATGTCGCTACGGGCAGGAGCAGCAGCATGAGAAAGTAGCGGCAGGAGCAGTGATAGTAGCAGCAGTAGCAGTGATAGCAGCAGTAGCAGTGATAGTAGGTTATCTTGAGGTTATCTTGAGATGATTTTGGGGCTTTTTAGTGTCCCCGCGGCCCGGTCCTCGACCAGGCCTCCACCCCCAGGAAGCAGCCCGTGACAGCTGACTAACACCCAGGTACCTATTTTACTGCTAGGTAACAGGGGCATAGGGTGAAAGAAACTCTGCCCATTGTTTCTCGCCGGCGCCTGGGATCGAACCCAGGACCACAGGATCACAAGTCCAGTGTGCTATCCGCTCGGCCGACCGGCTCCCTGCATCGCATCGCATAGTAGCGTCGACAATAGCTATATGTAGCGCAAATAGATACATTTAGCGAAGAGGACGATTAGTGCTACCCCAGTGGCTGGAGTGACTATAGATCTATATACGCTAGAGGAAGAACCAGGCAGGGGAAATTGCAGCTACAAATGAGATTATCGAGGACAAACCGTCAGTTTGGTGTCCCCTGTGACATGGCACAACAGGAATTGACGAGACGAGGTTGACCACACGTCGCCTTAGTCACCTTATGGATGGTTTAATTGTAGTGTGAAGACTTTCTGGGACCTCTATGACGACTCTCCCCTTATGCCAACCACTGACATACCCCCAGAATGCCACCCACAACAGGTCACTAGCTCCTGGGTACCTATTTTAGCTAGCTGAGTATAGCTGTCTTAGAGAGAGAGAGAGAGAGAGAGAGAGGGGGGGGGGTGATGGATCCCCTTGTAACTAGGGGAAAAGGGGGGGCGGCAGCGGTCAGAAGTGGGGGAGAGGGGGTGATAGATCCCCCTTGGACGCTGCTTGTAACAAGGGGACGGCAGCGGTGTGAACAGCCGAGGGTAATAGCCTCGTTCCGGGCCATTTGAGGTCATAATTTGGTTCAGGAGCGAAATGTCGTAAAGACAGAAGGGAGGGGAGGGAGGGGGAAGGATAGGGGAGAGGGATAAAGGGATAAAGGGAAGGAATGGGTAGGGTGGGGTGGGGAGGTTGGGAAGGGATAGTGGAAGGGGAGGCCAATGGTTGAGAAAGGTAAGGGAGGGGAATGGATGGATAGAGGGATGAAGGGATAGAGAGATCAGGGATGGGTGAGAAGGAAGGGAGTGATAAAGTAGTTAAGAATGGAAAGGAAATACGGAGGTGGAAGGGACGAATGAGGTCAATAGTTAACAATGGCAGAGAATTATAGTTAAATGGAATAGGGTGGTATAATGAAAAAAAAAGAGGAATGGTCCTGTGGTCCCGGGTTCGATCCCGGGCGCCGGCAAGAAACAATGGACAGAGTTTCTTTCACCCTGATGCCCCTGTTACCTAGCAGTAAAATAGTTACCTGGGTGTTAGTCAGCTGTCACGGGCTGCTTCCTGGGGGTGGAGGCCTGGTCGAGGACCGGGCTACGGGGACACTAAAGCCCCGAAATCATCTCAAGATAACCTCAAGATATGGAAATTAGATGGTTATAGAAACGACAATTGTGGATGGAATAGAACAAGTGGATAGTGGATGGGATAGTAGCAAGGCCCGGCTGGGAGGGAGGAATGGATAGAGAGACGAAAGGTGTGTGAAAATAGACGTAAAAAGGGACTAGAGACAAGAATTACCCTTCATGGGATACCTCAGGACCCTCTTGGGTTCAGTAGCATTTCAGGTTGCAATTCTTTTGACCATGTCGTCGTACAGTCGACTGGAGCGCGTCTGAGACCACTCGGGTTCGAACCCTCATCACGGCCCTTATGGATTTGTTCGTGTGTTTAGGTATGAATTTTGTACAGAAAGGAAAGGTGGGATGGTGGGGTTAGACGGAAGAGGGAAGGAATAGGTAGATAGATGTGAGAGGGTGTAGGTAGATGAGAGAGCGCACAGGTAGATGAGAGAGCGCGTAGCTAGATGAGAGAGCGCGTAGGTACATGTGAGAGCGCACAGGTAGATGAGAGAGCGCACAGGTAGATGAGAGAGCGCGTAGGTACATGTGAGAGCGCACAGGTAGATGAGAGAGCGCACAGGTAGATGAGAGAGCGCGTAGGTACATGTGAGAGCGCACAGGTAGATGAGAGAGCGCACAGGTAGATGAGAGAGCGCGTAGGTAGATGAGAGAGCGCACAGGTAGGTGAGACGTACCTTTTCGTGTATAAGTGTTTTCTGGGTGAGAGCTTTGAGAAGAGGAGACTTTTTGGGGGAAAAAAGCGGTTCTCGCTCAACACGGGCTGGATCTTACAGGTTCAAAACTGAAAAGCAAAAATTTGCAAGTCAGAAACTGGCGAGTGTTTTTCTTCGATTACGCTTTGAGGGACGACTTCAGTGTGTGTGTGTGTGTGTGTGTGTGTGTGTGTGTGTGTGTGTGTGTGTGTGTGTGTACTCAATTGTGCTTGCGGGGGTTGAGCTTTGTCTCTTTGGTCCCGCCTCTCAACTGTCAATCAACTGTTTACTAACTACTTTTTTTTTCCTCTCTCCACACCACATCCACACACACACCCCAGGAAGCAGCCCAACTCCCAGGTACCTATTTACTGCTAGATAACAGTGGCATTCAGGGAGAAAGAAACTTTGCCCCTTTGTTTCTGCCTGGTGCGGGAATCGAACCCACGCCACAGAATTACGAGTCCTGCGCGCTATCCACCAGGCTACCAGGTCCCCAGTGTGTGTGTGAGAGCTTGAACGATTACATCTACTGTGAACGAGATCAAGCTCTTGAGCCCCGCCTCATGGCCCTTATACCCGGCATATCTCTACCACCAGCTTGTACTCGGACGTCTGGAAATGCAAACAGCTTCCACCACCTGTGGTTCAGGATCATTCCACCTGCTCAACAGCCTCGCCACATACCATTACTCCCTGACACTTCTTTCTCATTTGTTTACTCCCTGACACTACTTTCTCATTTGTTTACTCCCTGACACTACTTTCTCATTTGTTTACTCCCTGACACTACTTTCTCATTTGTTTACTCCCTGACACTACTTTCTCATTTGTTTACTCCCTGACACTACTTTCTCATTTGTTTACTCCCTGACACTTCTTTCTCATTTGTTTTCAACTTCCACCTGTGTTCTATCGTTTAGATGTCCCGTAAAATATACAATTTCTATCCTCTTCGTTCTCCTCTTTACACAGAAAGCAGAGAAGCAGATAACTTCTCACTTCTGAGCCAAGATTCATCAAGTATTTACGTATGAACTTCTGCATCTTTTCTCAATCTTTAGCGGCTTTACATTTATAAAAATAGTTTACGAGTATTGTAAACTTTTTAGTTAATTGTTGTTGTTGTAAACAGTCTCCTGGTGCTTCGGAGCTCATTACTTGTTTAATATATATGTAAACAATGCCGCCAAAGATTGAGAAATGATGTAGAGGTTTCTAAGTACTTGTCATTAATGAATCCAGGTCATGGTAAAAGTCATAGTAACAGGATTGTAAGCTCTGTCCATACACTTGTTGATTGGCCAGGATTGTTAGTGAGGTTATCTTGCTTATCTTGAAATGATTTCGGGGGCTTAGTGTCCCCGCGGCCCGGTCCTCGACCAGGCCTCCACCCCTAGGAAGCAGCCCGTGACAGCTGACTAACTCCCAGGTACCTATTTACTGCTATGTAACAGGGGCATCAGGGTGAAAGAAACATTTTGTCTATTTGTCTCCGCCTCCACCGGGAATCGAACCCGGTACCTCAGGACTACGAATCCGAAGCGCTGTCCACCCAGCTGTCAGGCGCCCTAATCTAATCTCCTTGTTGATTGGCAAAGATTATTAGCAACGCTGCTAATAACAAACACTTCTTTGATTGGTTAAGCCACTTTGTGACGGCACCAATCGAATCCGCTTCACTGATTGGTAGATCCATTAAGTGACCCCACTGATCTAAACCGCTTCAGTGATTGGCCGAGTCAGTAGGTGACGTTAATGAATTAGTCCGCCGCGCTGATTGGCCCAGCTGTTAGTGACCCCACTGATCTAACCAGAGTTGGTGATTGGCCAATTGTGAGGTGTGTCTCCACCAATCAGGTTGAGTACCACCAAACTTACGCGAAACGCTCTTTAAAAAATGATGTAAATAATGATACAACTTTCCAAGCAGCACTGGCTATGGCGAGCCCGGAGTGCTGACCTAACCACATATGACTTGTACATATGTTGAAGACTTGTATTATTCAATGATTAACATTTTCTAATGCAATAAATGCAAAATAGATGCAATGAAAATAACCGTATCAAACAATTAAGACAATATAAGGAACAAGAGGTGGGAAGCGTTTGGGCAACAGTGGCAGTGGGGGGCGGGGGTCAGGGGGGGGCAGGTGACGGGGGGGGGGGGGGGCTTAAACTTGTAACAAAAATAGATGTTTAATGTCAATTAGAACTTGTCTATGGATGGACACAGCTAAGGAAGACACAGGGACACGACACAGGGACACGACACAGGGACACGACACAGGGACACGACACAGGGACACGACACAGGGACACGACACAGGGACACGACACAGGGACACGACACAGGGACACGACACAGGGACACGACACAGGAACAAGACACAGGAACAAGACACAGGAACAAGACACAGGAACAAGACACAGGGACAAGACACAGGGACAAGACACAGGGACAAGACACAGGGACAAGACACAGGGACACGACACAGGGACACGACACAGGGACACGACACAGGGACACGACACAGGAACAAGACACAGGAACAAGACACAGGAACAAGACACAGGAACAAGACACAGGGACAAGACACAGGGACAAGACACAGGGACAAGACACAGGGACAAGACACAGGGACACGACACAGGGACACGACACAGGAACAAGACACAGGAACAAGACACAGGAACAAGACACAGGAACAAGACACAGGAACAAGACACAGGAACAAGACACAGGGACAAGACACAGGGACAAGAAACAGGGACAAGACACAGGGACAAGACACAGGAACAAGACACAGGAACAAGACACAGGAACAAGACACAGGGACAAGACACAGGAACAAGACACAGGGACAAGACACAGGGACAAGACACAGGGACAAGACACAGGAACAAGACACAGGACCAAGACACAGGAACAAGACACAGGACCAAGACACAGAAACAAGACACAGGAACAAGACACAGGACCAAGACACAGGACCAAGACACAGGGACAAGACACAGGGACACGACACAGGGACACGACACAGGGACAAGACACATGCCCCAGACGACAACAGGCGGATACATGGATGTGTGTAAGGGGGGGGGGGGGGGGGTAATAAATGGGACACCCGCACTGTCACCCATTCTTTTGTAATGGTTAATTGATGCATAGCCTTTACTCTCTCCCCCCTCCCCCCCCCCCACACCACTTACAACCCCCCCCCCCCCCACTAATTACACCCCCCCCACCACACCACCAATCCGTCAACCAATCACCACCAACTATGTATCTTTTTGTCATTACTGACACACAGTCAAGCGGTCAGAGGCTTAAAACCCGCCCTGAAAATAATAGAAAATTAGCCCTAGACATCTCCCCCACCCACCCCAATCCCTCTCCCAACAATAACTACCCCCTTCAACTCCCCCTTCAACCTCCCTTCAATCCCTCTTTCCTCGTCTACTTCCACTACCTCTCCTTGTCAGCCATTTCCGCGTCCTAACGTATGCAGTCGTGTTGGGGTAGGGGGGACGGGGTAAGGGAGGAGTATTGGGGTAGGGGGGGACGGGGTAAGGGAGGAGTATTGGGGTAGGGACGAAGGGAAATGGTTGGGTAAGTTATTGTCGGTGGGTAGGGGGGGGGGTGAGGCGGCACCTTGACAGCATAATGCCCACCACAACAGCTGCGTTACTCCCTTAACGCGGTAATTGGCAGCTGTAACCTTTGTTAACCTTTGGCTGGAGGAACGGACAGCTGCCGCAAGTGTTAAACAAGTGTTGCTTTTACAGCGGCATCATAACTGGTGTTAATTCTCTTGTTTTAACAATAATCGACAAATGCTCCCATGTTAATTCCATTAACAGCTGTGTCGTGCAGCTGTGTCGTGCAGCTGTGTCGTGCAGCTGTGTCGTGCAGCTGTGCCGTGCAGCTGTGCCGTGCAGCTGTGTCGTGCAACTGTGTCGTGCAACTGTGTCGTGCAGCTGTGTCGTGCAGCTGTGCCGTGCAGCTGTGCCGTGCAGCTGTGTCGTGCAGCTGTGTCGTACAGCTGTGCCGTGCAGCTGTGTCGTGCAGCTGTGTCGTGCAGCTGTGTCGTACAGCTGTGCCGTGCAGCTGTGTCGTGCAGCTGTGCCGTGCAGCTGTGCCGTGCAGCTGTGTCGTGCAGCTGTGTCGTACAGCTGTGTCGTGCAACTGTGTCGTGCAGCTGTGTCGTGCAGCTGTGTCGTGCAACTGTGTCGTACAGCTGTGCCGTGCAGCTGTGTCGTGCAGCTGTGTCTTGCAACTGTGTCGTGCAACTGTGCCGTGCAGCTGTGCATATAACTGACGGTCATGCCTATAATATCCTGTGAAGCCGTCCGGTCGCTGATATAGACATTATAGGACCAATAATGCACTTGTCATCATACATCGGGCATGTGGGGGTCAGGGTGATAAATTATTGTATTACGTGACTACAAGGGTGGTGGAGGGTGTGTTAGGGTGGAGGGGTAGTGTAGAGGGTCGTGATTGGGTGGAGGAGTCGGATTGGAGATATTTTGAAAACTGCAGGGGGATTTGGGTAAAATGTGACCAATCGCCGTCTTCAGTAATAGGCATATTTTCGGTAGAAAAAGTAGTAATTTCAAACTGCAAATATATGCAGAGAGCCAGAATTTGGCTCCAAAATATGGCTCTGGAGTCAGATTTGGGATATTTGGGATATTTTGAAAACTGCAGGGGGGGGGGGGGTTTGGGCAAAATGTGACCCATCGCCGTTTTCAGTAATTGGCATATTTTCGGTATAAAAAGTCATAATTTCAAACTGCAAATATGTGCTAAGAGCCAGAATTTGACTCTAAAATATGGCTGTGAAGTTGGATTTGGGATATTTGGCATATTTTGAAAACTGCAGGAGGGTTTGGGCAAAATGTGACCAATCACCGTTTTCAGTAATTGGCATATTTTCGGTATAAAAAAGTAATTTCAAACTGAAAATATATGCAGAGAGCCAGAATTTGGCTCCAAAATATGGCTCTGGAGTTGGATTTCGGATATTTGGGATATTTTGAAAACTGCAGGAGGATTTGGGCAAACTGTGACAATCGCTATTGTCGGTAATTGGCATATTTTCGGTATAAAAAGTCGTAATTTCAAACTGCAAATCAATGCTGAGAGCCAGAATTTGGCTCCAAAATATGGCTCTGGAATCGGATTTGGGATATTTCGGATATTTTGAAAACTGCAGGAGGATTTGGGCAAAATGTGACCAATCACCGTTTTCAGTAATTGGCATAATATCGGTATAAAAAGTCGTAATTTCAAACTCCAAATATATGCATAGAGCCAGAATTTGGCTCCAATATATGGCTCTGGAGTCGGATTTGGGACAATTGGGATATTTTGAAAACTGCAGGAGGGTTTGGGCAGAACGTGACCAATCGCCGTTTTCAGTAATTGGCATATTTTCGGTATAAAAAGTCGTAATTTCAAACTGCAAATATGTGCAGAGAGCCATAATTTGGCTCCAAAATATGGCTCCGGAGTCGGATTAGAAATACTTGGGATATTTTGAAAACTGCAGGGGGGTTTGGGCAAAATGTGACCAATCGCCGTTTTCAGTAATTGACATATTTTCGGTATAAAAAGTCATAATTTCAAACTGCAAATATGTGCAGAGATCCATAATTTGGCTCCAAAATATGGCTCTGGAGTTGGATTTGGAATATTTGGGATATTTTGAAAACTGTAGGAGGGTTTGGGCAAAATGTGACCAATCGCCGTTTTCAGTAATTGGCATATTTTCGGTATAAAAAGCCTTAATTTCAAACTGCAAATATATGCTTAGAGCCATAATTTGGATCCAAAATATGGCTCTGGAGTCGGATTTGGGATATTTGGGATATTTTGAAAACTGCAGGGGGGTTTGGGCAAAATGTCCCCCCTCTCCGCTCAGCTCGTTGCTGCCGTGAGGGGGCTTAGTGGGCGGCTGCCGGAGTGTGATGCTCCTTGGGGCAGTCCTCTGTCCTTTTCTAGCCTTGTGCTCCTGCTGCCGTCCTCTCCAATTGTGCTGAGCACCTTTTCCTTTTCCTTCTGTTTCGTTTTTCTCCCCCTCTTCTCCTATCTGCTTGTTGTTTCCTGCCGATCGTTTGCTTGTTTTGGATCTTTCTTTGGACTTCTATTTTGACGCCTGGGTGCTTGAGGAGGCATACTCTTGCACCCGTAGAACTGTAGTACCCGACGTCTCGAGCGAGGGGAACCTTTTATTGTCAATCCCCCTTTCGTCACTGAACCCGATCTCGACGGACTGACGGTACTTAAGGTGGCGTTTGTGGGGCGTATACTCACGACACACCCCTAGGGGGCCCCGGCATGATCGGCGATAGCTTCCTGTTGGGTGTCCTGCCTCTAATTGTGGCTCCATGGTGGGTATGGGGCCACATTCGTGGATGAATTTCTTTCTCTTCATCTCTATGTCGATAAATGTTTCCGTTGTACCCTCTCAGGCTCGTGGGGTGGGCGACCAAGCCCCCGAGTCGGCCTGTATTGGAAGACCAGGCTCTGTAGCTCCCTCTGCGTTGGGCCCCGACCTTGCTCCTCCTTTGACCATCCTGACTTCTTCCCCCAGCTCCCCTCCCTCCTCTGTGGTTGGGTTAAGCCTCCAGCCCCCAGTGGTGACCACTTCGTCCCCTGGTGCAGCTAAGTCTCTCGTTGTGACTACTGCGCCTTTTAGCCCCTCTCTCTCTTGGGGTTCTCAATGCCGTTCGCGCCCCGGCCGCACTCGCTCGATTCCTTCCCATACTGCCGCGTATCAGGCCTGGTTTGGTCCCACTTCATGGGCCAAATACTTTGATCTCCTCCCTCTTGATTCTGCGCCTCCTGACGATTTCTCCCTCCATCGGCATCTTGTTGATTCCGTGGATGCGTCTGTTACATTCAACCCCACTCGTCTCGGTACACGTGTCGTTGCTGCTCCTTCTCAGGATGCGGCTTCCCGCTTGGCAGCCTTGTCTTGCCTTGGCGAGATCCCTGTTCAGGTCTCCAAGAATGTTCAGATGAATGCCAGTGTTGGCACTATTCTCCTCCCGCCCTATGTTGCAACCGGTGTTCGGAATCTGCAGGATTGCCACGATGATATTCGGCATATCCTTGATGCCCAAGGCCATTCTGTCCTCCAGGTTGACTCGTTTACTCGTCCCCCTCGTGGTCGTCGCCGTCAACCCCTTCGTGTTGTTAAGATAACCTTTGATGGTAGGACCCTTCCATCCTCTGTCATTCTTGCTGGTGCTAGGTGCTCTGTCCAGGAGTATATTCCTTCTCCTCGGCTGTGTAACAAGTGCTGGAGGTTTGGGCATGGTGCCCTCCACTGCTCGGGGACTGTCTCTCTCTGTCCTTTGTGTGGGGGTGAAGGTCACTCTTAAGTTGGAGTGCACTTCTCCCCAAGCTCGCTGCCTCAACTGCGGTGAGGCCCATCCTACCTTCTCCCGTGCCTGTATCCATTACAAACTTGAGGCGGCCGTCCTCAACTTGAAGCACCGGGAGCGTTTATCTTCTCCTGAGGCGAGATGCCAGGTTCGCCGGCTCCCGCCTTATGCTAACATCTCTTATGCTCGCGTGTTGCGCTCTTCCTCTCCTCGTCCTTCCCTCCCTCCTTAGACTCACAACCGTTTCCGGGCCTTGGACCCTGATACGCCCACTGCCCCCTCCTCCATTCCTTTGAGTTCTGTCCCGAAGGGACCCCCTCCTGGTCCTCTGTCTGGGATTCCCCTTCTTTCTACCCGGTCTGTCGTGTCTCCTGTGTCTTCTTCCTCATCTCCCTCCGATCCTCCTTCCCATCCTCTTCCTTCATCTCTTGGCTCTTCCCGCCACCTGTCGGTGCAGGCTGATGTCCATCGCTCTCCAAACGGCCGTCATGTGTGCTCTCTCCTGTTGAGATGCTAGAATCCGTTGCCCGGTACGTGGTTGCTGGGACACCTGTCTCTTTAAGTCAGAAGCGTAAGCTTGGCTCCTCTCCTTCCTCCTCCCCGGCGGGTAAGAAGGTTTCGCTTTCTTCCTCGGCCCCTACTTCTGCCTCTCTCGCTCCTTCCCCTCCCATTTCGGTGGTTGCGCCCCCTGTTCCTGCTATGGAGGTTTCTTTAGCCCCCGCTTCCCTCTCGGTTGCTGCCCTTGCTGAGGTGCGCTCCCCTCTTTCTACCTCCCCTCTTCCTGCTGCTGTCCTTGACTGCTCCCCTCCGTTGTCTCCTCCTCTTCCTCCTCCGGACCCCGCCCGCCCACCTCTGGTCTGTTCTTCCGCCTCCTTCCCTCCGTCTTTGCTCAGTTTACCCATGCCCCCTAACCCTGACTTTGCTGACCCTGATCCCGACCCTGATATTCTTTAACGTGCTCTGTTGCTCTTTCGCCTTTGTTTCTTCCTTGTTCTCTGTTTTTGTCCTTTCTCTTCTCGTCAATGTCTCTTCTTCAGTGGAATGTTCGAGGTTATTACGCCAATTTCCTCGAACTCCAACTTCTGATTTCACGGTTTTCGCCCCTTTGTGTCTGTCTCCAGGAGCCGATGCTTGGTGCTCGTCCTGGTCGTTTTCGTGGCTATTCCTTTCTCTCCCCCCCCCCCCCCTCCCAGCCGTTGCTGGGGCTTCTAATTCTTCTGCTTTCTTGATTCGTGCTGATGTTCCCTTTGTTCCTTTACTTTTTCCTTCGCCTCTCCATTGTTCTGCTGCTCATATCTTTGTGGGGAAATGGTACACAGTTTGTTCCATTTATCTCCCCCCGAGTGTCCCGCTTTCTCTTCCTGATTTGAAACACCTCCTGGACTCCTTGCCGGAGCCTGTGCTCCTGCTGGGTGACTTCAATTGTCGTCATTCTCTTTGGGGTGACGTTCTGACGAATACCCGGGGTCGCCTTCTTGAGCCGTTTCTCCTCTCTTCTTCCCTGTCTCTTCTGAATTCTGGTGAGCCCACTCATTTGGACTCTCGGACTCGCACCCTTTCTTGTCTTGATCTTTCTCTCTGCTCTTCTTCTCTTTACTTAGATTTCACGTGGCAGGTTCTTGATGACCTTTTCACAATCGCACTTGAGAATGGTCCAGAACAGACTGAAACGTCGTCGTCCCTTCACCTTCTAGTGTGTGGTCTGGTCAACATACTTCAGCCACGTTATTGTGACTCATCGCCTGCATCTTGATGACCTCCATGGAAGTGATCATTTCCCCATCTTTATTTCCTTTTTCTCTTTTCACCCTTCCCTCTCTTTCCGTAGGTGGCAGTTTGCTATGGCGGACTGGACCCTATTTACCCTCAGTGCTACTCTCTCTGACCTCTCCCTTCTGCCTCTCTCTCGCTCTCTCCTCCTTTTTCATGACACTGTCTTCAACGCTGCCCTCCGCTCTATTCTTCGCTCTTCCTCTCGGGGTCCACGGAAGTGCATTCCCTCGTGGAATGCGGACTGTGCTCGGGCTGTCCGCTGTAAGCGTGCAGCCTGGAAGAGGCACCGCCGTCGGCAGACGACCGATTCTTTTCTTTTCTTTCGGAAAGCGAGTGTGGTGGCCCGTAGGGCCATCCGTACGGCTAGACGTGAATGTTGGGCATCTTATGTCTCGACAATTACGTCCGAAACTCCTCTGCCCCAGATCTGGAAGCGTATCCGCAAGATAGCGGGTAAGTTCGTTTCCGATGTTTCACCGGTCCTTCACCTCCATGATACTCTTGTGGCAGACCCGTTGCAGGTCGCTTCCGTACTGGGTTCCCACTTTTCTTCTGTTAGCTCTGGTCTTCATCTTCCCCAATCTTTCCTTCTTCGTAAACCTGTCCTTGAGTCTCGTCCTTTAGATTTCTGCACTCGTCTTCAGCTTCCCTATAATGATCCCTTCTCTCTCTCTGAACATCGTTCTGCCCTGGCCCTCTGCGGTTCTACGGCGGCGGGCCCCGATGGTATTCATTATGAGATGCTTCGCCATCTCCCTCCGTGCACGTCTCAGTATTTACTGAGTCTGTATAATTGGATCTGGGAGTCGTCGTCAGTCCCTGAGGACTGGCTCGATGCCGTTGTCCTCCCTGTTCACAAACCAGAGTCTCTGGGTACTTCCCCTAAGGACTTTCGCCCTATTGCCCTCACAAGTTGTGTCTGCAAACTCTTTGAACGTATGGTTAACGTTCGTCTGATGTGGTTCCTAGAACACCATCACCTCCTCTCCCCTTCTCAATTTGGTTTCCGCAAGTGCTGCAGCACGACAGATGTCCTGGTGAACTTGGAGGTCTATATTCGTACTGCTTTTGCTGCGAAGACCTCCGTTGTTGCCGTTCTTTTTGACCTGGAAATGGCTTACGACACCACTTGGCGGTATCATATTCTATCTCAACTTCATTCTTTTGATCTGCTGCTGGTCATCTCCCTCTCTTTCTCTGCAGCTTCCTCTCTCGTCGTTCCTTTCGGGTGCGCCTTGGTACCGCTCTCTCTGCCTCTTTTCAGCAATACGAAGGTGTGCCCCAAGGTAGTGTTCTGAGCACTACTCTTTTTCTGGTTTCCCTCAATGGTCTTCTTTCCTCTCTTCCTTCAGGTGTCTTCTCCGCTCTCTATGTCGATGATCTTACCCTTTGCTGTCAGGGTGATGATTCGCCTCTACTTCAGCGCCGGCTTCAACTTGCAATTGATGCCGTGTTGTCTTGGGCCACCGATCATGGCTTCAAGTTCTCTACTTCTAAGACTTGTGCCATGACTTTTACGCGGAAACGGGTCGTTCTTCGTCCCTCTTTGTCACTTTATGGTCATCCCCTTGAGTACAAAGATTCCGCGAAGCTTTTGGGGTTATTCCTTGACACTCGTTTGTCTTGGTCTCCCCATATCTCTTACCTCCGTGTTGAGTGCTCTAAAGCCCTTACCCTCCTTCGGGTCTTGTCCCATACTTCTTGGGGGGCAGATAGGCGCACTCTCCTTGCTTTACATTCCTCTCTCGTCCTGTCCAAACTCGATTATGGTTGCCCTGCTTACTCGTCTGCTTCTCCTTCTACTCTTCGCCGTCTTGATGCTTTGCACCATACTGGGTTGCGCCTCAGTTCTGGTGCCTTTCGTTCGACTCCCGTCCTTAGCTTGTATGTTGACACTGGCTTCCTGTCTCTCCAAGACCGCCATGATCCCTACTGTCTTCGCTATCTTGCGCGGTCTTTACAGCATCCTTCCTCTCGCCTCTGTCGTGCTTTAACTTTTACCCCTCCTGCGGTTCCTGTTCCTCTTCACCACCTCCCTCTTTCTGTCCGGTTATCTCGCCTTCAGGACTCTCTTTCCGTTCGTATTTCTAATGTTTCTCCTCGTGTTGTTCCTTCTTTGCCCCCGTGGAGAGTCCCTCTTCCGCGGTTTTGTACATCCTTGACCCGTATCACTAAAGCTTTTACTCCTCCTACGGTTCTAAAACGCCCTTTCCTTGAGCACTTTTCTTCTCACTCCTGCTCCGTTTCTGTCTTCACCGATGGGTCTAAGTCTGCGGACGGTGTTGGCTACTCTGTTGTTTTTCCTGATCGCACTTATATGTGTCGCTTACCTCTGGACACTAGCATCTTTACAGCGGAGCTTTATGCTATTCTCTATGCTCTTCGTCTCCTGCTTTCTCATTGTCAGTCTTCCTTTGTAGTTGTTGTTGACTCTCATAGTGCCCTCATGGCTCTCGGGTCCTTTAATCCGGTTCATCCAGTAGTTGTCGAGATCCAGCATTGGCTGTTTCTTGTTCACAGTAAATTTAAGTCGGTTGAGTTTTGTTGGGTTCCCAGCCATATTGGTGTGTCTTTAAATGAGCGTGCAGATGCTGCCGCCAAGGAAGCTGTCCGCTCTTGTCCCATCTCTCATAAAGGTATTCCGTATTCCGACTTTTACCCGGTTATCCATTCCTCGGTCCTTACCCGTTGGCAGGCTTCTTGGTTGTCTGTTACTGGTAACAAACTACGTACTCTTAAATGTTGTGTTTCCTCGTGGTCATCCTCCTTCCACCGTAACCGGCGGTGGGAAACAGCTCTGGCGAGGTTGCGTATTGGCCACACTCGCTTAACCCATGGTCACTTGATGGAGCGAAATGGGTTTCGGTTTTGCCCATTTTTGGTTTGGGCAAAATGTGACCAATTGCCATTTTCAGTAATTGGCATATTTTCGGTATAAAAAGCCGTAATTTCAAACTGCAAATATATGCAGAGAGCCAGAATTTGGCTCCAAAATATGGCTCCGGAGTCGGATTTGGGATATTTGGGATATTTTGAAAACTGCAGTGGGATTTGGGCAAAATGTGACCAATCGCCGTTATCAGTAATTGGCATATTTTTGGTATTAAAAGTCATAATTTCAAACTGCAAATATGTGCAGAGAGCCAGAATTTTGCTCCAAAAAATGGCTCTGGAGTCGGATTTGGGATATTTTGAAAATTGCAGGGAAGTTTGAGCAAAATGTGACCAATCGCCGTTTTCAGTAATTGGCATATTTTCGGTATAAAAAAACGTAATTTCAAACTGCAAATATATGCAGAGAGCCAGAATTTGGCTCCAAAATATGGCTCTGGAGTCGGATTTGGGGTATTTGGGATATTTTGAAAACTGTACGGGGGTTTGGGCAAAATGTGACCAATCGCCCGTTTAAGTAATTGACATATTTTCGGTATAAAAAGCCGTAATTTTAAACTCCAAATATATACATAGAGCCATGAATTTGGCTCCAAAATATGGCTCTGGAGTCAGATTTGGGATATTTGGGATATTTTGAAAACAGCAGGAGGGTTTGGGCAAAATTTGACCAATCGTAGTTTTCAGTAATTGGCATATTTCGGTATAAAAAGTCATAATTTCAAAGTGGAAATATGTGCAGAGAGCCAGAATTCGGCTCCAAAATATGGCTCTGGAGTCGGATTTGGGGTATTTGGGATATTTTGGAAATTGCAGAGGGATTTGGGCAAATTGTGACTAATCGCCGTTTTCAGTAATTGGCATATTTTCGGTATAAAAATTCGTAATTTCAAACTTCAAATATATGCAGAGAGCCAGAATTTGAGTCCAAAGAATGGCTGTGGAGTCAGATTTGGGATATTTGGGATATTTTGAAAACTGTACGGGGGTTTGGGCAAAATGTGACCTATCGCCCGTTTAAGTAATTGACATATTTTCGGTATAAAAAGCCGTAATTTCAAACTGCAAATATATGCAGAGAGTTAGAATTTGGCTCCAAAATATGGCTCTGGAGTCGGATTTGGGGTATTTGGGATATTTTGAAAACAGCAGGAGGGTTTGGGCAAAATGTGACCAATCGTAGTTTTCAGTAATTGGCATATTTTCGGTATAAAAAGTCATAATTTCAAATTGGAAATATGTGCAGAGAGCCAGAATTTTGCTCCAAAATATGGCTCTGGAGTTGGATTTGAGATATTTGGGATGTTTTGAAAACTGCAGGGGGGGTTTGGGCAAAATGTGACCAATCGTTGTTTTCAGTAATTGGCATATTTTCGGTATAAAAAGTCATAATTTCAAACTGGAAATATGTGCAGAGAGTCAGAATTTGGCTCCAAAATATGGCTCTGAATTAGGATTTGGGAGATTTGGGATATTTTGAAAACTGCAGGTGGGGTTTGGGCAAAATGTGACCAATCGCCGTTTTCAGTAATTGGCATATTTTCGGTATAAAAAGTCATAATTTCAAACTGGAAATATGTGCAGAGAGTCAGAATTTGGCTCCAAAATATGGCTCTGGAGTAGGATTTGAGATATTTCGGATATTTTGAAAACTGCAGGAGTGTTTGGGCAAAATGTGACCAATAGCCCGTCTAAGTAATTGGCATATTTTCGGTATAAAAAGCCGTAATTTCAAACTCCAAATATATGCATAGAGCCAGAATTTGGCTCCAAAATATGGCTCTGGAGTCGGATTTGGGACAATTGGGATATTTTGAAAACTGCAGGAGGGTTTGGACAAAATGTGACCAATCGCCGTTTTCAGTAATTGGCATATTTCGGTATAAAAAGTCATAATTTCAAAGTGGAAATATGTGCAGAGAGCCAGAATTCGGCTCCAAAATATGGCTCTGGAGTCGGATTTGGGGTATTTGGGATATTTTGGAAATTGCAGAGGGATTTGGGCAAATTGTGACTAATCGCCGTTTTCAGTAATTGGCATATTTTCGGTATAAAAATTCGTAATTTCAAACTTCAAATATGTGCAGAGAGCCAGAATTTGGCTCCAAAATATGGCTCTGGAGTTGGATTTGAGATATTTGAGATGTTTTGAAAACTGCAGGGGGGGTTTGGGCAAAATGTGACCAATCGTTGTTTTCAGTAATTGGCATATTTTCGGTATAAAAAGTCATAATTTCAAACTGGAAATATGTGCAGAGTCAGAATTTGGCTCCAAAATATGGCTCTGAATTAGGATTTGGGAGATTTGGGATATTTTGAAAACTGCAGGGGGGTTTGGGCAAAATGTGACCAATCGCCGTTTTCAGTAATTGGCATATTTTCGGTATAAAAAGTCATAATTTCAAACTGGAAATATGTGCAGAGAGCCAGAATTTGGCTCCAAAATATGGCTCTGGAGTTGGATTTGAGATATTTGGGACGTTTTGAAAACTGCAGGGGGGGTTTGGGCAAAATGTGACCAATCGTTGTTTTCAGTAATTGGGTTATTTTCGGTATAAAAAGTCATAATTTCAAACTGGAAATATGTGCAGAGAGCCAGAATTTGGCTCCAAAATATGACTCTGGAGTCGTATTTGGGATATTTTGGAAATTGCAGAGGGATTTGGGCAAATTGTGACTAATCGCCGTTTTCAGTAAATTGGCATATTTTCGGTATAAAAAGTCATAATTTCAAACTGGAAATATGTGCATAGAGCCAGAATTTGGCTCCAAAATATGGCTCTGGAGTCGGATTTGGGACAATTGGGATATTTTGAAAACTGCAGGAGGGTTTGGACAAAATGTGACCAATCGCCGTTTTCAGTAATTGGCATATTTCGGTATAAAAAGTCATAATTTCAAAGTGGAAATATGTGCAGAGAGCCAGAATTCGGCTCCAAAATATGGCTCTGGAGTCGGATTTGGGGTATTTGGGATATTTTGGAAATTGCAGAGGGATTTGGGCAAATTGTGACTAATCGCCGTTTTCAGTAATTGGCATATTTTCGGTATAAAAATTCGTAATTTCAAACTTCAAATATGTGCAGAGAGCCAGAATTTGGCTCCAAAATATGGCTCTGGAGTTGGATTTGAGATATTTGAGATGTTTTGAAAACTGCAGGGGGGGTTTGGGCAAAATGTGACCAATCGTTGTTTTCAGTAATTGGCATATTTTCGGTATAAAAAGTCATAATTTCAAACTGGAAATATGTGCAGAGAGTCAGAATTTGGCTCCAAAATATGGCTCTGAATTAGGATTTGGGAGATTTGGGATATTTTGAAAACTGCAGGGGGGTTTGGGCAAAATGTGACCAATCGCCGTTTTCAGTAATTGGCATATTTTCGGTATAAAAAGTCATAATTTCAAACTGGAAATATGTGCAGAGAGCCAGAATTTGGCTCCAAAATATGGCTCTGGAGTTGGATTTGAGATATTTGGGACGTTTTGAAAACTGCAGGGGGGGTTTGGGCAAAATGTGACCAATCGCCCGTCTAAGTAATTGGCATATTTTCGGTATAAAAAGCCGTAATTTCAAACTCCAAATATATGCATAGAGCCAGAATTTGGCTCCAAAATATGGCTCTGGAGTCGGATTTGGGATATTTGGGATATTTTGAAAACTGTACGGGGGTTTGGGCAAAATGTGACCAATCGTCCGTTTAGGTAATTAACATATTTTCGGTATAAAAGGCTGTAATTTCAAACTGCAAATATATGTAGAGAGCCAGAATTTGGCTCCAAAATATGGCTCTGGAGTAGGATTTGGGACAATTGGAATATTTTGAAAACTGCAGGGGGTTTGGGCAAAATGTGACCAATCGCCTTTTTCAGTAATTGGCTTATTTTCGGTATGAAAAGTCATAATTTCAAACTGGAAATATGTGTGCAGAGAGCCAGAATTTGGCTCCAAAATATGGCTCTGGAGTCGGATTTGGGGTATTTGGGATGTTTTGGAAATTGCAGAGGGATTTGGGCAAATTGTGACTAATGGCCGTTTTCAGTAATTGGCATATTTTCGGTATAAAAATTCGTAATTTCAAACTCCAAATATATGCAGAGAGCCAGAATTTGAATCCAAAATATGGCTCTGGAGTCTGATTTGGGATATTTGGGATATTTTGAAAACTGTACAGGGGTTTGGGCAAAATGTGACCAATCGCCCGTTTAAGTAATTGACATATTTTCGGTATAAAAAGCCGTAATTTCAAACTGCAAATATATGCAGAGAGTTAGAATTTAGCTCCAAAATATGGCTGTGGAGTCAGATTTGGGATATTTGGGATATTTTGAAAACAGCAGGAGGGTTTGGGCAAAATGTGACCAATCGTAGTTTTCAGTAATTGGCATATTTTGTTTGGATGGAGGGGTTGTGTAGACCCCCCAACCATCCCGTGGGCGGTGGTGGACCCCATCCCCCCAACCATCCCGTGGGCGGTGGTGGACCCCCCCCCCAACCATCCCGTGGGCGGTGGTGGACCCCCCCCCCCCCCCCAACCATCCCGTGGGCGGTGGTGGACCCCCCCCCCAACCATCCCGTGGGCGGTGGTGGACCCCCCAACCATCCCGTGGGCGGTGGTGGACCCCCCAACCATCCCGTGGGCGGTGGTGGACCCCCCCCCCCAACCATCCCGTGGGCGGTGGTGGACCCCCCCCCCCAACCATCCCGTGGGCGGTGGTAGACCCCCCCAACCATCCCGTGGGCGGTGGTAGACCCCCCCAACCATCCCGTGGGCGGTGGTGGACCCCCTCAACCATCCCGTGGGCGGTGGTGGACCCCCTCAACCATCCCGTGGGCGGTGGTGGACCCCCTCAACCATCCCGTGGGCGGTGGTAGACCCCCTCAACCATCCCGTGGGCGGTGGTGGACCCCCTCAACCATCCCGTGGGCGGTGGTGGACCCCCTCAACCATCCCGTGGGCGGTGGTAGACCCCCTCAACCATCCCGTGGGCGGTGGTAGGACCCCCTCAACCATCCCGTGGGCGGTGGTAGACCCCCTCAACCATCCCGTGGGCGGTGGTGGACCCCCTCAACCATCCCGTGGGCGGTGGTGGACCCCCTCAACCATCCCGTGGGCGGTGGTGGGACCCCCTCAACCATCCCGTGGGCGGTGGTGGACCCCCTCAACCATCCCGTGGGCGGTGGTGGACCCCCTCAACCATCCCGTGGGCGGTGGTAGACCCCCTCAACCATCCCGTGGGCGGTGGTG